>NC_090791.1:20327826-20352826 GCF_040054535.1 Antennarius striatus
AGTCCCAAGTGTGTATTTATACTTCTGTTCATGTTGGACTCAACTACAGCTCAACTATAAATGTTAAATACAGATAGACACAAATTTACTACAATTGTACACCCTACGGGTGGTGTTGTAATTTCCCTTATGAAGCAAGTAATTAATATCATTCTTTAATGGTACAGGTAGTCCTCAACCTACAAACACAACTGGTTCCTGGAGGTTGTTAATAAACTGAATTGTTCGTATGTCATTATTGATTAAATTTCAATCTATAATTACCATCTGAGGTCATTTTAATGTCATTACTACTTTAAATACTAATGTATGTATTTTTTTTATTTAATTTAAATACTAAAGTACTATTCCCTAAGACTTATCAGAAAGAATTACAGGACATAACAAAATAGACTCCAACCCCCTGGCTGTGGACCGGTACCGGTCAGTGGGTCAGTGGGTCAGTGGGTCAGTCGGTACCGGGTTACACAGTCCTCAAGATAAGTCTGATGTTCTTATCTTGAGGACTAGCTGCAGTCTGGGTTTCAGCAGCAGTAATAACATCTCATTTATTTCATACACAGTAAACATTTTCATAACCGTCCAGCGACCCTGTTCCCAGTGTATTTACTGAACAGGTAAATAAATCTGTGTTGGTCAGAATGATGGAAACCGTTCCTGATGGTGTTTCTGGCTGCTGATGGATCTAAACAAACTCCTGTCTGAGGCTACCGTTACCACCGTATGATCTGATTCTGTGTTCACGGCCGTACTTCCACCTTCTGGTCTAATTGACCTCTGAAATGGCTTTACAACACCAGCTGGCGTTCAGCGTGAGGCGTCTCCTGCCCATAAGGAGCATCACCATTACCACCACTCACACACCACTGGGACCACCACTGGAACCACCACTGGAACCACCACTCACACACCACTGGAACCACCATTGGAACCACCACTCACACACCACTGGGACCACCACTGGAACCACCACTGGAACCACCACTGAACCACCACTGGAACCACCACTGGAACCACTACTCACACACCACTGGAACCACCACTGGAACCACCACTGAACCACCACTGGAACCAAGACTGAACCACCACTGGAACCACCACTGAACCACCACTGAACCACCACTGAACCACCACTGAACCACCACTGGAACCACCACTGAACCACCACTGAACCACCACTGGAACCACCACTGAACCACCACTGGAACCACCACTGAACCACCACTGAACCACCACTGAACCACCACTGAACCAAGACTGAACCACCACTGGAACCACCACTGAACCACCCCTGGAACCACCACTGAAGCACCACTGAACCACCACTGGAACCACCACTGAACCACCACTGGAACCACCACTGAACCACCACTGGGAGCAATCTGGGCTTCAGCATCTTGTTCCACAGACAGTTCAGAGTGTAGGCACCAGGAGCCGGGGATCAAACCATCGACCTTCTGATAACTGGATGATGGTTCCACCTCCTGAGACACAACCACCCAGGTCCACCTGTCTTCCATCAGCACCCTGTGTGGAGTTCTTCTGGTCCCTCCTGTAACCTGGGCTGACTCTATGCAGGAAAAACGTATTTATCCCTCTGCGGTGTGCGACTGTGTGTGTCTGCTGTGTTCTCACAGGATCAGACGTGACTCACAGTCCCCATAGGATGAAGACAATCTACCTTCTTCTACCTCCAGGCTCTGATTGGCCTCCTCAGCGCAGATCGGTGGATTATGTGTTTACTGTTCAGTGGGATTTTTAGACACAATACATTTGATTGAAAATTAGTTTGATAAATCAGACGACTGCTGAGGTGTGTGTTTATCATTTGCCCGCAGTAAGATGAAGCCATTATTCACAGTTCATCAGTGTCCCTCAAGCATTTGTTCACATTAGAGTCACAGACAAATTTATTACATAAAAAGGATTAAATAATCCAAAAGAGTATTTGACTTTTATTACCTGTAAGATATTTTTCTTCTTCTCTGTTACCATTTTTATTTTCATCTCCAATGCAATCCTGTCAGAGTCACCACATTCCAAACGTTTGTAATAATGTTAGAAATCTATGCAGCATTTGTTCAAAAGTCATTTGACTTTAATAAAAGTGTGAATTCTACCGTTTTAAACCTTGGTTGAAAGTTTCATAATTTAGTCAAACATAATAAATAATGTGAAGAATAAACTGTAATGAATTATTCAATTGAGATTTTGGTTAATCTGAAAAAAACATAAAAACCCCAAAAACCCAATAATGTGAACACCAATCAATTGTAATTATCAGGGATTCCAGATGGGCTCCAAAAATAATTGACTGAACAATATGATCAGTTCAGAATCAGGTTAGAATCTTTATTTAAAAAATAAAAAATAAAATAAAACTAAAATAAAAGAGGGTCCCAGACGCTGAGGGTTATTAGTAGACAACACCAGTACTAGTAGAAGTAAAGCAGAGTTGCTGCACTAAACTGTAGTTTAGGGGTTCACTGCAGCCCGGTTCGGGGGTGTTCCCAGCAGCAGGCCCCTCACAGCCCCTCTCCTCCCCCCACCCTGCTCTCTCTGCTCTGACAGATCCGCGCTGATATCAGATTGATGGGCTGCTTTGATTGAAGCCTCTTTGTCGTGGACACGTCACGACCAGTGATGGATGAGGCGCGCGCGCGCGCGCGCACACACACACACACACACACACACACACACACACACACACATTGACTAACTTCTGGCCTCCGGTCACTACAGGCGACGTGATGAAGAACCACGTGACCGGCGGCTCGGTTAAAAAACAGAAGTGAGGAGAGGAGAGAAGGAGCGTCGGAGGAGAGGAGTCAGGCGGTGACGTGAGGATGGAGCGGGACGCGGGGTGACCTGCGTGGGGCTGAGAGGTGACTCCACGGCTTCTGTCTTCTCGCGGTGTTTTCTGTCTGCTGACAGCAGGGCCTTCCGTTCACACACACACACACACACACACACACACACACACACACACACACACACACACACACACACACACACACACACACACACACACACACACACACACACACACACACACCACGGCTCAGCATTATTCATGTGTGTTTCGGGTTTTGGGGACCTGCAGGCTCTACTTTATCTTCCACGCTGGAATTCACTGTTTTTTTCTATTTAAAATAAATTTGAGCTGAACCTTAAATTTATTTTAAATAGCTCTTTCCTTTTGAGGCGCTTGCTTTATTTTTTTCCTGTATTTCTTGTGAGTCTCTCAGAATCGTTCGAATGGACTTGTTGGCTTTTGATATTTTTTTAATCTTACTTTTCTAGACTTTTTTCCAGACTTTATTCTGTTTCTTGTTGCTCATCCGTTCCGCGGACACCATGAACTCGTTTGTGGAGTACACCCTCTGTAGCCGGCCGGGCTCCAGCGCGTATTCAGCGCCCAAGTCCGGATATCACCATCACCATCTCCATCACCACCACCTCCCTCTGGACCAGCACCAGGGCTTCCCGGTCACGTCCGGTGCCTTCCACACGGGGCCAGCCGGTTCCCCGGTTTCCGTTAACGGGACTAGGAGTGACGGCGGTGCCGGTGGGGTGAATTACCCCGAGGATGTGCGGCTGTACGCGGGCACTGGAGGCGAGGACGCGCACGGAACCCCCCAGCATAATCAGCAGCATCAACACGAAGACCAACAGCCGCTCCAGCACGAAGGCTACCATCCTCCCCCGCACCTCCATCACGCACAGAGCCCGCAGAGCGGAGCCCTGACCTCCTATCACTGCGGGACCAGCGGGGCTTATGCGGGTCAGACGTGCGCCAGGAACCCGGAGTACGCCGTGGCCATGGGCCCCCCCAACACCGTCCACTCCCAGTATTTCATGGAGGACACTGTGGCCTCCTCATACTATCATCAATCAACCTTTCCCAGCTCGGCCCCCACCGTCGGGCCCAGCTACGGGGCTCTGGCCGGGGCCTACTGCGGGCCTCAGGGCGCTCCGTCCGGGCCTCAGTACCCGCAGCAGGTCGGAGGGGGTCTGGACTCAGCGGGCTACCTGGGGTTCCCACCCGGGGGAGGATACGGAGAGATGACGGTGTCCCTGGACCAAGAGAGGGGGGCTGAGGAGGGCCAGCAGGCCGGGCAGGGGAAGACTTTCGACTGGATGAAGGTGAAGAGGAATCCGCCAAAGACAGGTAAGTTCCGTGGTTCAGGGTCACATCTATCACCCGGTCTGGAGGTCCCCCCTGACTTTGTGTCAGCGGCTATGAGGAGAAATATTACAACCAAAAAGGATTCAATAAACACCTTCATTTAGAACCACACCATCAATGATAGCAGAGAGGAAAAGAGAGACGAGCTGCAGGCCTCCTGCCTCAAACCGGTTGGTTCTGTTCAAATCCGTTTCACCGCAGACACAACGGACTGATGAAGACCAGAGATATTAACACATGAAAACACTCCTTCATCTTCTTTCTATTTTTAATTGATGGTAAACTTTCCTTCCACCCGTTTTATTCACTTAAATTATTCAACAAAGAAATGACAAATAAGAAAAAAACCCAAACTTGACTCCACGTTTAATACAAAGTAAACGAAAACAATCTGTTTATTTATCATTTCAATAATTTTCTCTCATGAGATCTTATCCTGAACCTTTTATTGTTTATTGTATTAATTGCGTGACGTTTTTTCTCCATCAAAACGAAAATATTTTATTGTTAAAAAAGTCATTAAAACATAATTTGGCTCTAACATAAGGAAGTTAAAAAAAATTTTGGGACACAAAATGTGTTATGAAAAACTGAGCATTTCATTCTAACAGTTTTTAACAACAGAAATAAAAATAGAAGAATAAAGTTGTTGTTATGCACCACTCTATACACAGGCCTAAACTGCCCCCACCCTCACGGACAACCTAACGGCCTCTCTGCGTCTCGTCAGAGCCGCTCCGGTATCTGAGGCCCGGACAGCTGATAGGTGTCCTCTCCCTCCCGCTTAATGGACTTAACAGACGGGTTCCTTCACCCTGGGACGCCCGTCCTGCTCTGTTATCTTTGAAGACCCCCCCCCCCCACATAAACCCCCCTCCATCAACCCTAACCCTCTAATCCTCCCATCCAATCAGCAGCCTCTCTCAGCTCTTTGTGTTCCGCTTTCATGTCTCATATGAAACTAATTTTTGTGGTTATTATGATTTTTGTTCTGATTCAGAGGAATAAACGATTTGATTGATCATGAATGATCTAAATATTAGTGGAGCAACAAAACAACAAATAAGAAACGAAGGAGAAAACAATTAAAGAACAAGGAACAAAGAACAAGCATTTAAATTAAACACTATATATATATATATATATATATATATATATATATATATATATATATATATATATATATATATATATATATATATATAATTAGGAGTAGTATACTACTCCTAATGATAATAATAATAACAATAATAATAGCAATAATAATAATGACAGTAATAATAATAATATAATAATAATAATAATTTTATTTATTAAATATTTTCTAAATAAAGTCATAAAATGCCATACAAGACAAACTACAGTTTTTTTCCTTGTATCATATTAAACCTGATTAAACTATTCAGACACATTTCTAACCCTCTCTGCCCCCCCCCCCCAGTCAAAGTGTCGGACTTCGGCCTGGCGGGGGCCCAGAACAACGCGATGCGCACCAACTTCAGCACCCGGCAGCTGACGGAGCTGGAGAAGGAGTTCCACTTCAGTAAGTACCTGACGCGGGCGCGGCGCGTCGAGATCGCGGCCACGCTGGAGCTCAACGAGACGCAGGTGAAGATCTGGTTCCAGAACAGACGCATGAAGCAGAAGAAGCGCGAACGGGAGGGGGCTTCCGCTACAGCACGCCCCTCCTCCTCCTCCTCCTCCTCCTCTTCCTCCGGGTTCAACAGGGACCTGGAGGACACCGACCAGTCCTCTGCGTCCACCTCCCCAGGCGCGTCCCCGAACTCGGAGACGTCATAAGGAGGGACCCGACTAGTTCAGGAGCTCCGTCACATCAGAAACACACAAGACGAGAGCCCTTCATCACTCCTGTGTGACGTCACACACCAGCCAGATAACTGACGTTCTTCCAGGTGTTGTGGACACCTCCCTCCCCCTGGATGGCACTGAGCTACTCATAGTTAGTCCCTCCTTGTGTGTCTATTTTTAGAGGTTGGACCTGGATTTCTAGGATGAGTAATAATTCTATAAATCAAAGCCAGAACAGACAGTGCTACTCATTGTGTCCTCCTCCCCCCGGCTGATGGTGAATGTTTGGACATTCACACCCACTCTCTACAGACTTGTCCTGTACAGCTGAAGCAGGCGGGTGTTGGTTCCTGACATTATCCTGTGGGATGTGAGGCTCCCCCAGCAGGTGTTACCTGCAGGTCAGTCCCCAGCTGATTGGTTGACTCCGCCTACATCTAAACGGATGAACTCAGCAGAGTAAAGACAAACGACACCAGAACGAAAGGTTGTTCTTTTGTCCGTTGTGTTCTGTGTTCCTAAGGTGTGTTCTGTCAGGTAAATAAACCGTTAAAGTTTCCTGTCTGAGGTGGGACCGCCCCCCCAGGAACTTCACCCAGCCTGATGACGCCAGATTTTAATTTTTGCAATAATTTTCTTTAATGGATTGCGTACGATGTGTTTTTGGTGGTGATTTAATCGTAGGAAACAGGGAGCCTCTCGTGTTCTGACTCGTTGCTGTTATGTTTCTTCCAAACCGTTTCTTTCCTCTTACCTTCAGTCCTGAATGTTTCAACGGTTATTTGTGTGTATGTCCTCGTGGTTGTGAGCGTTGCACTAGTGACTACAGGGTAACATTTTCAAAGTGCTCACAATCAAGGCGCTGGAATAACATGCCTCCTGTTTTTATGGATGATAGAAAACAGTGGGCTGTATGGTGTGTGTGTGTGTGTGTGTGTGTGTGTGTGTGTGTGTGTGTGTGTGTGTGTGTGTCTGCAGTGTGATTAAAGTGAACTACTGAAATAGATGCCAGTGTCTGTTGAACACTTGTCTCTCTGCTGGGGGGGGGTTCTATTTTACTGCCTTTGTCCTCCTCAGTGAAATAATTTATTGGATGCATTTTATGTTGTTGATTCTACATGATGAGGAAAAGTGTGTGTCTGAATTGTGTGATTTCACACTCCTGTAGACGAGTAGTTTTCTTCTACAGATTCCTGCTTACTAATGATGGTGAGCATCATTCAGGAGTTGATGTGTGTGTGTGTGTGTGTGTGTGTGTGTGTGTGTGTGTGTGTGTGTGTGTGTGTGTGTGTGTGTGTGTGAGTGTGTGAGTGTGTGTGTGTGTGTGTTTGTGGTGTGTGTGTGTGAGTGTGTGAGTGTGTGTGTGTGTGTGTGTGTGTGTGTGTGTGTGTGTGTGTGAGTGTGTGAGTGTGTGAGTGTGTGTGTGTGTGTGTTTGTGGTGTGTGTGTGTGAGTGTGTGTGTGTGTGTGTGTGAGTGTGTGTGTGGTGTGAGTGTGTGAGTGTGTGTGTGTGTGTGTGGTGTGAGTGTGTGAGGTTGATGCCATGAGTGTATTTTTTTTACAGTGATGTCTGATTTCATGAAGTGACCTGATGTCACAGTTCTGCTGCCTTAGAAGCGCTCCTCTCACGCTCCTGCCTGTCTTTTTCTACATTAAACTACCTCAATAAAAAGTCTCCTGTCAAATTCAGTTCAGTGTTTATGAAATTTATCTCCACAAACTATCTATCTTATTATTTACGGTATTTTAAACGTTTCTGAACCCCCCCACACTGATATTAAACCACCTCCTATCTGTGTTACCTTTAGAACACTCTGATAGACAGTTTAAAACACTTTAGCGTCTCACAGAATGAGAACACAACGTACCCCTGGATGCCGTCACCCAATAGAATGCACGTACGTTATTTATGAATCACTTTTAATAATATTTGCTAACAATATAATGTTATTTTTTAAGTACAGTAAAAATGTCTCCGTCTAATCTTCACAATGGGTCACGGGGGTTGCTACGGGCTAATAACATATTTTTTATTTTGTTCCAATTTTATTGTAATGTATTGTACAGTAACATGACACTATGTGCTTTTAACTGTTTACTAGTGACTTTACAGTTGTAATATTTATGGCTGACAGCAGTAAAGTGGAGTAAAATGACGGTATAGACGGAGGTGACGGTACTGAAGGCTGATCCTAACTCCTGATCCACACCTCAGCACACAGCTTCACACCAGAGTTAACACAGACCGACTACATGAAATGTTTACTGCAATGACTGCACAGTAACCACACAGCAGGAGGAGGGGAGGAGGAGACGCAGGAGGAGGTGAGGAGGACAGAGGGCTGCTCGTCTTCATCACTGTGGATCAGAGAAACAGCATTAACACCACATACAGATGGCTTCATGCATTTCAATAGCAGTCGCCTCCTGTGCGCACATGACTGCCTGTCCTCTGGTTGACCCACACACACACACACACACACACACACACACACACACACACACACACACACACACACACACACACACACACACACACACACACACACACACACACACACACGAGGCTACAGTGAGGAATGTAGCTGCTTGGGTGTTTCCGGGTGGCTCGCTGACCCGCTGACCTTTTGGAGTCTCTGGGATTTCTAAACATGAAAACCCTTCTGCTCATCCTCCTCTTCCTCTGTTGGTCTGAGGATGGAGTCTGGGTGGCAAACTCAGTCATCACGTCATCACACACACACACACACACACACACACACACACACACACACACACACACACACACACACACACACACACACACACACACACACACACACACACACACACACACACACACACACACACACACACACACACACACACACACCCAGCAGTCTGTTAACAAAGATCCTCCAGAACAAAGATGACCCACAACAACCTGGGGTTAGGTCTACCTCATCAGCACAACGATGCAGGGTCTTTGTTCGTGATACACCCCCAACCTTTCCTGAGGAACATGTGATTGGTCTGAGTTGTTGCTCGTAAAGGATCAGTAGAAAAAAGTGTGAATGCTTTAAAATGACCAGCAAGTAAACAGAGAACATGCAGTGAAGCAGCATCCCGTGGTTTACATGCAGGAGCCACTTCTAGACCGATGTATCGTGGCGTTCCCGTTGGCTGACTGGCCTCCTTCAACATCGGCTCCGCCCCCTCAGATGTTCCACCAGACCATCCTGTCCTCTGTGCTGTCCTAAACCATTGGCTTCTGGGGACATGGTGCCAGGAACAGGGACCTGGACCTGGACAGACTCATCTGCAGGGCAGGTTCTGTTATCGGTCCATGGAGGAGGACCATGTCCTCCTGGAGAACCCCCCCTAACCCTAACCCCTGCACAATGCCTTGACCCAGCAAAGGAGCTCCTTCAGTCATAGACTGGTGTCACCTAGCCCCTCCACAGAGAGACTGAGGGCCTACTTTGTGCCCCGTGTGCCCCATCAGAGGGTACAACAAGACTGTCAGGAGGTGGGGCTGGGGGGGGCCAAGGGCAGCGACCAGTGGATGAATAATGACCTCCCTACCAACCTACCTCCCTACATCCCTCCCTCCCTCCCTCCTTCCCTCTCTCCCTCCCTCCTTCCCTCTCTCTCTCCCTCCCTCCCTCCCTCCCTACCAAAACCACGGGTCCAGAAGGAGTTCAGGGAGGCCATGGAGGACTATCGGTTGGCTTAAAAGAAATTCTGGCAAACCGTCAGAACCTTAATCAACCAACCAATCAATCAATCAATCAATCAATCAATCAATCAATCAATCAATCAATCAATCAATCAATCAATCAATCAATCAATCAATCAATCAATCAATCAATCAATCAATCAATCAATCAATCAACTTTTATTTATATAGTGCTTAATCACTAAAGATACTTAATCTAAAGATATTTCAAAATGCTTTACTGATAGAAAACCAGCAATGCATAAACGGGAAAAACTCCCTCATTGAGGAAGAAACTCTGGGCAGGACCCAGGCTTTGGAGGGGGGTCATCCACCTTGACCTGTTGGTTGGGAAAGAGAAATACACAAAGATAGGTCAAGGAAAAGAGAGAGAGAGACAGAGGGGGGGGGGGGGTGTTGAGAAGGATCTGAGATTCTTTTAGGGTGACCTCATTCAGTCTGATCCCCTACTTCTGCTTTTCTTTTCATAGCTCATCTCAAGTTCAAGGCAGGGCCGTCAATCTGTGTGTGTGTGTGTGTGTGTGTGTGTGTGTGTGTGTGTGTGTGTGTGTGTGTGTGTGTGTGTGTGTGTGTGTGTTTGCTGGCCCTTACAATGTGTAGTTAAAGATAAAGTGGTGTAGCTGTAGTTCAACAGTTCAAAGTCTCAATCAAATAGATGAACACACACACACACACACACACACACACACACACACACACACACACACACACACACACACACACACACACACACACACACACACACACACACACACACACACAGTATATATATACTGTATATATTAGTATTAAAACCATTCAACACTTTTAACCCTTAAAGATGTACAACTTGTGTTTAAAGATGTGTTTTTATAGTGAAACCAGAGGATTGGTTCCTGGGGGGGGACCTCAGGTAGACCTCTCCTTTCTGGTTGGCTCGGCCTGTTTCGTGTGAGTGTGATTAATCAGTCATGTGATTACTTAAGAGCTGCTTTTATATACTTCTTTTACTCCGTTCTGGCCAGCCGTCATTTGATGAATGTGTATTTGTGCAAACACTCGATGAGGGATCATTTCCTTTTGTTTGGGGGCTTTAGAGCATTCTGAGGGTGACTCTCAGGTGCTTGATAAATTTGTGCTGATTTACTCTGATGGGGAGGCTGACTGGAGGTGATTTTTCAAACAGAATGAAACACACGACGCTGTCCATGGCCACACCCTGTATAATCTGCTTTTTCTCCTAAAGTGATTAAAAAATGTAATAAACATCCTGTCAATCTGAAACCTGCAGAATCTTAACAAGACAATCGTCCTACTAAATAATATTCAGTAGGACCGTACTAAATATTAGTATGGTCCTACTGATATTAAGTATTAGTTGTGACAAAAACATCAGTTTGTTTTGAAGTTCATCATCAGTTATAAAGTACCTTATTTCTGTAACGAGATGAACAAATATTAATCTAAATGCAATACTTAGTATAATATTTATAATTGACAAAAGCAGAAATCGAATGAAAATGAATTACTACAGAAAAAAATAAGCTCAGCAATAAAAGGTAATATTTGAGTGTATGTCCTGATGAGTGTGTTAGTCTCAGTGTGTGTTAGTGGTGTTTTTGTCTGTTGGGGTCATGCAGAATTCAGTAGATCTCCTCCTCTCTTCTGCCCACAGAGTTTCTGCAGACATGCTGACCCGTCACCACGCCCTGCTGACCCGTCGCCACGCCCTGCTGACCCGTCGCCACGCCCTGCTGACCCGTCGCCACGCCCTGCTGACCCGTCACCACACCCCACTGACCCGTCGCCACGCCCTGCTGACCCGTCACCACGCCCTGCTGACCCTAACCCTAACCCTAACCCTAACCCTAAGTCTAACCCTAACCTTAACTCTAACTCTAACTCTAACCCTAAGTCTAACCCTAACCCTAACCGTAACCCTGACCCTAACCCAATACAGGACACCTAGGGTGCTCTCCTGTGTGCTTACTGGAGCTCTTACATTTTACATTTGTACTTTTATCATATCTAAAACAAAAAAAGAAAATGACTGGAGAAAACTTTGTAAATGTAGCTCGTCTTTCCTTTTCCTTTAGGACAGAAGCATTTTCGATCAAATAGATATCGGAGTGATGTGTTCAGGAACAACTCAGTACATCAGTGTGTAACAATAAAATCAGAAGTGGCACATTTCCAAAAGTATTCCTTTATTTCCGATATAACAGAAAACACAGAGAAAAGTCCACCGTACACTCAAATAAAGAGAAAAGTGAATAAAGAAATGATTTGTCAGAGTGTTTAGAGCGACAGGAGGGGTTCAGGGAACCCGGTGGTCCTGGTGTCCTGATTTATTTTCACTGTTGTTTCATCCATAAGGGCAGCAATAGAAAGACTACACAGTGACAAATAACTCCTTGATGAACATAATTACTTCCAGTGTTTGCACACGCTGGCCTTCTTCAGACGTTACAGTTGTTCTGGTTCAGCTTCATGCTTCTGGTTTGGGTCATCACGGTTCATGAGGATTGACTGAATTCATTTCCTGAGTGGGTCTGAAGCTGAAGCCTGAAGGAAAGGCAAGAGTTTCATGAGCTCGTTTAATAAATTATTTGGATTATTTCTTAGAGTTCTGGAGCTCTGATTAAATCAAACGATGGCGGTACAATTCTGTAGAGAAATAGAAAAAATTACCAGCTTTTTTTTCTACAGCGAGGCTACTTCCATCAGAAGTAACAAAGAACAAGTTTCTGCATATATTTACCCAACCTGGCAGTCAAACATATCTGTGAAATACGTCCCTCTGGTCCAGCTGTAGGTCCCTGTTCTGATTATCATCATCATATTAAAACAATGTGTTACTAGAGCAGAGACCCTGGGACAATGTCTTCTAAAATAGTCCTGGGGTCACCCGTTCAGCAGTCCTCTCTGAACTAAGACCTCACCTCTATTTGATAATCTTTGTATGAAAAGTAATTTAACAGAGATGCTGCTAAAGTTGAGCATCAAAAAGACTTTGTTGGACCTTATCATGTCAAGTCTGAGTCATAGAACTCAGACAAATTAGTTTTTGGTATTTGGAAGAAGAAATGGTGATCATTTCACATCATCATAAAACTTTTGGCATTTTTTGAATGCAGCAAGAGTCACAGTCAGTGTCATGTACTAAACATTAAAAATAAAGTCAGCTCAAATCAACAGGGAGTGATTGTGTAGGCAGTTGAAGGCGTACCTTAAAGGTTCGCTGGAGTCAAATCAACAATCTGTGATTCCTGGACGTCCCTTTAAACACAGCGATGCTCATGGAGGTCAGAACTCTGAAAATACTCATGATTACACTTTTATTTTCATCAAGACATTTAGCCTTTGATTACATTTTCCCTAATATATATTATTATAATCATTATTTAATATATTTTTATACACTTTATCCAACAGTGGTTTAGGGATGAGCAGAACCCTGTTTATCTTTGCTAATTTTGTCTTCCCCATGTGACCCTGTGTCCTCAATACACACACACACACACACACACACACACACACACACACACACACACACACACACACACACACACACACACACACACACACACACACACACACACGCGCGCACACACACACACACACACACACACGCGCGCGCACACACACACACACACACACACACACACACACACACACTTATATACACATATAAAAGGTCTGGATGCTGTGTCAACTTGAGATAAACAAGCTATTGTGCCATATTCTTTCAGCACCCTGTGTGTGTGTGTGTGTGTGTGTGTGTGTGTGTGTGTGTGTGTGTGTGTGTGTGTGTGTGTGTGTGTGTGTGTGTGTGTGTGTGTGTGAAGAAGAGACAGAGGAGCAGGAACAGCTAAAGTGCTTCAGCTGTCCTCAACACAGAGACCAAACCAGTAGCAGATCCATCACACAGTGACAACGCAAACACACACACACACACACACACACGCACGCACGCACGCACGCACGCACGCGCACGCACGCACGCACGCACGCACGCACGCACGCACGCACGCACGCACGCACACACACACACACACACACACACACACACACACACACACACACACACACACACACGAGGAGCAGCTGCATTTACCTTAACTTGCTGTGAAAGGCTGCCCCCCAACGCCTCACTGTGAGCTAAATGTAGCAGAAGGGACTGAACCTTCAGCGTGAGCCCACAGAGTGTTTGTAGGGACGTTAATGCAGAATGGTGAGGCAGAAAATCATGTAGAACAGCCTGTAAAACAGGCTCTAAAAAAGGTCACGCAGGTCAAGAAAGGTGCATAAAAAGTGCTACAAGTATGACTGCAGACGTCCTGGAGTTCTGTGGTCTGTCATGAGGTGCAGCACGTTACTGTTACACCCAAAAAATAAATGTAGGAAATACATCTGCAATCAAGTTTATTAATGAAAAAAATAAACAATAGCTCAGAGCATATGGTATTACATATGTTAGGATTGTAAAATGTTCCACAGAGCATGCCCGGATCAGGGTTGGGCTCTTTGGTTCCTGAAGTAGCATTCAGTGCCACGGCGTGAGGGACGGCCTGTTTGTTTCTGGTCTGCACCGTTTCCTGGAGGCCAGACAATGAGGTCACGACCACGGGTTCCCATCGATCAGCAGCGCTCTGACCACACACACACCTCATGACACACACGCCATCCTGAGGCCTGAGGTCGCCAGGTGAGAAGACTTTATCTTTGACTTGTGTCCTTGTTGTTGGGTGAGTCGGGGGGTGGCCAGGTCTCAAGCTGTTTATTCCCCCTTTATGGCTCCAACTGACACATGACTGAGACCTTTAGTCATCTCCATATATATCCTTATTGGAGCCAGGTCGATTTTAAGGTTGCCAGTTTACAGCCTCCCCCATCCCCAGGTTGTGACTCACCTTTGAGCTCCTCCTTTTGTCTTCTCATCCCGTCACCTCCAGCCTTTAACTTATAAGTGTCGGACTCTTTAATCTCACTATTTGTCGCTACTCAAAGCTGGACTTCCCATTCTTTTCCCCCTTGTAGCTACTGGGTCACTGGTTAATTGCCAGGTTTGCTGTAATGAATCCTCCTTTTATTGCTGCAGGTGAATTGTGACTGAGCGCTGTCCTAAATTTCTCTTTCTCTTTGCCATTAGCACTGACACAGGTAATACTTAGATCACTTTTAAAGTATGGTTCAGGAACATTAGCAGCATCATATTAGCCTGGTCTGCTTTACAACCGTCAGAGCAGAGCAGCAGTGGTCCAGGGCAGCATGTGTCAGCGCCTGGAGGGATGGAACCACCAGCAGCACCAGTTTGTTAGGAACACAAACTGAGCTGAATGAAGAACTGTACTGTCTGTGCACCATCACACACCTTCGATGGGGTTTACTGCGTCGTACGACAACATCACATGCAATCTATAATGTCCACGCTGGAAGCTTATTTTTTGACATTTCTATCCCTTCTTTAATTAGAACAGCAAAATCAGGAAACATCCTGCCCTTCTGGTGGTGCTGGTGTTACTGGTGGACCTTCTCACAACAACATTTCCAGTCCTCTGTCTCAGACAACTCTCCACTTGACTGTAAGTTGGAAAAATATGTTTGTGTGTAATGGATGGCTGTCTGCTAATGGAACCAGGTAGGTCATAAGAACGAGTATTTTGAGTGTCTGTGGTTGAAATAGTTATTAATGTGGAAATGTTAATTACATCTCCTGCAGCAATCCAGTAATGAAGTAGGGATTATAATTGGACCTCCATCATCTGTGTCACTGATGCAAAGTTCTATCTCACAGTTCAGGCCCATGGAGTGAACCAGTTTGGGATGAAGCAGGCTGACAATCCCCTACAGGAGGACAGGGATCACTGCTAGATGAAAAATGTCAAAGGGACAGGAACTCATTGTAAAGTGATATATACTGTATATATTTTGTTTATCATTACAAAAAAGTAAAAATGAAAAGATTTCCTGATGTCTGGCATCATCCCTGTCAGGACACCTTAAAATCCGTGCTGCATCAGCTCCGTCACGTGTGGTCTTGTGACTTCATCAGTCAGGGTTAGTAATTACAACACTATAGGATCAATGAAGGGATAAATCTGATAAAATCATGGCTACCTGCCAGGTGAATGGATGTTCCAACACCACAGGAGTTGGAAAATAAGATAGGAACCTGTCTTGCTTCAAAATACCTTCTGGAAAGATTGGAGAGCAATGGAAGGGTCAGAATGACCAAAGATCCAAGAATCTACCATGAGCACTTCACAGGACACAGGGTCATGGGGAAGACAAAATTAGCAAAGATCATTTTCTGACAGCTAATAAAATTTATTCAGAATTCCCAAGGTTTAGTGGATAATAAATTTATGTCTGGAGCTACTGGAGGTATTGTATAAATGTTTTTATGACCACATTATCATGTGATTATGGCACTCGCGAAAAGTAAACAATATCAAAAGTGATAGACAGGTCAATTGATTGGGTTTGTTTCCCCCCGGGGCTTGTTACTGATTTACAACTATTACATCAGATTTTGGGGGGTTATCTCCTCGATTGGTATCATAAAGTTATTTCTTCACCGGGAACTCCTCTTCTGTAGCGGATGATGATGATGACATGATTTGAGAGATCTTTTGACAAATAAGTGTGATAATGTTGGCTTGTTATGTTGTCTTGCCGTATCCCCACCTATATATTTGAATAAGCTCACTTGAAAGTCTCACGCTGTCACCAACTCCACCCACTACCTGTCAATCAAGCGTCCAACCAATCAGTTGCCCAACCAATCACGGTGCACCTGCCAGAAGGCATCACGTGAACAATATGGCGTAAGACATCTGTTATGTTAGAAGAAATAACTACATGGACTTCAGTTCACATCATTCTAGAGTCAGAACTGTTAACAGTGTTCATGTTCAGAGCAGAGAGTCCAAACAGCAGAACGACAGAAAACAACCATTTGTGAGTGAAACTAGCTGCTAGCACCAACAGTCTGTCCAGCTATGGTTTCTGTTTGGAATGGGACAATCCATGTAGTACCCACAATGCTCCTGGGGTATCTAACAAAACACTCTTTAGTAACTCCATACAGGTGTGTTCATGTAGTCACTAACAGAACCATCACTTCGCTAACATTTCTTTAACACCTGCCCTTTTGACAGGAGCCTTTTCCTTTAGCGTTAGCTCCTCTCCCAATCTCACCATTAGTTAGCTTTCTTTCTCCAATTAGCCTGCTAGCGTTCATCTACGGCTTCACAATGCCCGCCCAGCGACATCCATGATTGGCCAACACCAAGTCGTTACGTCACTACGTTGATTTTTGATAAATCGGTTTATAATACCAATACATTATGGATTCACCCCAATGTCTACTCCCGCTGTGAGGGAGCACATCTTAACTTATGATATATTTTGTTTGACCAAGGTCCCCATTGATCTAAAAAAAATAACATGTACTTCAAATCATACCCAGGTTCATTTTGACTTTCCTGTCCCTTTGATGATGTCAGAGCAGATTGTGACATCACTCTTATGTAGTGAGAGAAGTGCACATGTATTGTGAACCGGCTGTATGGGCATCTGAGTAAGGTGGACTGTCCATAACACAGACGACTTGGATTAAGTTTTTGTTGGTTCACTGTTTTTGCTTTCTGGTCCCTGGATTTAGCATTACAGGTAGTCCTCAAGATAAGAACATTCGACTTATGGACATAAGTAGGTATGAACAACCGCATGTCAGCATATCCGACTACTATAGCTCCACTCTCTCATACAACCCTGCTGAGCACAATACATTAATGACACATGGGTTCAGATTTCACGTGTCATGTTAACATGACAAAGCAAATCTCAGACTGAGTGAACAGTTTGTTCTGATGTCACTTCCTGCGGTCTTTTCTTCTTTCCTGTGTTTCATCTTCTTTTCTCCACATCTCTGTGAACTTCTGAGCAGGAAACGAACCCACAATGCATTTCTGTTCATGGAGACGCTCACCAACATGGAGACAGAAGAAAATTCAGGTCAGATTAAAGTTAGAGCAGCGATGTAGACGATAGACTACCTGTCAGAAAACCCTGTCACCACCTGCTGTTAGTTCATACTTCATTAACTATTGACAGGGTTATCCCCCTGTAGGAACTAAATGATGGAACCAGTTTTGGCCGCGTTGGGTTTCTTTCCGGAAGCAGTAACAGTTTGAATGAATGAAATGAACTCAAATGTATTCATCTCTCCGCAGGGGAAATTATTTCTCCAGTCTAGTACGTATTAGTTGTTACCCACTTACCCACTTAAATTAACAAGAATCTCCACGGATCTTATAAACATCTGAAACCCTGAAGAAGGTAGCAGCAGAGTTTAGAGAGAGGATCCCCATGATAGGACCCAACAATACAGGAACAGCACCTCCAAACATGTGACCCCACCTCCTCTGTCACAGGTTGACCTGACGCCCTGTCCCAGAGGTGTCACCACCACCCTCCATCTGTGTGTGTGTGTGTGTGTGTGTGTGTGTGTGTGTGTGTGTGTGTGCACGCGTGCACAGAGATAGCCTAGCCACTCAGAGTCAGGTTTCGTTGACCTCTACTGACCTCTGATGGGGTCAGAGTGAGGTTGGGCCAAGAGGTGCTTGACATTTCTCTCCTTAACACCTGACCCATCATATACCCAAGAAAGTGTGCACATGCATGCGTGTGTGTGTGTGTGTGTGTGTGTGTGTGTGTGTTTGTGTGTGTGTGTGTGTGTGTGTGTGTGTGTGTGTGTGTGTATGTGTGTGTGTGTCTTTATTTCTGAGTTGTGTGCTGGTGAGGTTATCAGCCCTCAGAGTTCGGGTGCTGACAGATCAGATCAGTTTTGTGTGTGTGATCCATTTCAGTTTGAATGAAGGAGTTATTTTGATCTGCTCTTAATTGAGATGTTAATCTCCAAACACCATCACCAAACCCCATAATCCACCACCATGATTGTAAGGTACAACCTAAAGCTGGCCTTAATCTGAACCCTTTATTATCATTGATACCCTGGTGATGGACCAAACAGCTCCATCCGCTGTGAAACGTCAAAAATTTCAACAAATATGGAGATTTTAGACAAAGTAAACAGAGATATCAATGATTTTGTTTGTGCTTGAGAAGAGATTTTCAGGGATTTACACTGTTTTCTCCTTTGTTGTTACTAAATTTGCTGTAGTGTATGTGTACCACATTGGGGTCTAGGGCAGCTGTAGCTCAGTCCTCTAAGGGTGCGTTCAGACTGGAAACCAAAATCCGATTTCTAAACATTAAAGACTAAAGACTTTTATTTGTCATTATACAGATGGTACAACAAAATTACGAGGTCAGATGGAGAGTTAGCCCATCCAGATTGATATCTGATGTCTGAACAGTCCCATACCACATGAAATCTGATTTTTGCAGGACGGATTGAAACCACATTGGAGAGGTAGCTTCGTATCGGATATGGACAGACGCGTCTCAGTCTGAACAGCTCCAAACACTGATCAGATGTGGCGGACCATGGCTCTATGGTGTAGGGTTAGGTGATAAGAAGAGCTGATATTATGGACTGGAAGAGGAGTTTTTTCATCAGAAGAATGTGTAGGCTGCTGTGAGGTAAAGACGAATGCACACACACACACACACACACACACACACACACACACACACACACACACACACACACACACACACACACACACACACACACACACACACACACACACACACACACACACACACATGTGTATAGGGGTCAGAGTGTTAGAGGTTGCAGGGAGGACAGGCACAGGTGACGCCATATCTTGTCTGCAGCACGGCATGGTGGGAAATCTAAGAAGAGAAGAGAGAAAGAGAGAGAGAGTGAGAGAGAGGTCAGCTTGTCATCACCATCCGGTGGGTTATCTGAGATGGGGGAGGAGAAGGTGAGGGGGGAGAGCTGTGTTTGTCACAGTGAAGGAGGAGGAGAGATAGAGAGAATAAGAGTCATATGAGAGGAGGAGAGAGGAGGAGAAAGACCAGAACGACAGTAAAACATGTTCTTAATGGATTACTCTACTTTATTCTCTGTGGTGTTCACAGCATCTCACATTGTGTTATAATGGTGACTTTATTCTGCTCATCATCTACATTTAAGGGTTTATCTTCAAAGTGGATCTTATGAGCCCACAGAGGTCACGGGGTCAGGCTGGTAAATAAATGTGAACCAGATAGAATCACATGGTCCAGTGTGTTTTGGAGATGCCAGAAACATTATCTGTTTAATATGATCATTCATTCATTCATTCATTCATTCATTCATTCATTCATTCATTCATTCATTCATTCATTCATTCATTCATTCATTCATTCATTTATTCATCCGTCCATTCATCTTCTTGAAGATAAGATGATTACGATCATCCCATCTTCAGCTGCTTATCCAAAGTTGCGGGTGTTACTGGAGCCAAACCCAGCTAGCTTAGAGGCAGGGTGCACCCCAGATGAGACGCCAGTTCATCGCAGCGCATTGTTATGAGTATATTTGCTGATTTATTTTATTTGAATGGAACACATTAATCAAGGCTTGTAAATATTACTCAACATAAAATGTGAACTGATCTAGATGTAAAGACTGAGGATAGTTTATTTGTCTTTTGCACATCTATAAACAGGGACAATGACCCCGTCCAAACCAGAATGTTCTAAGGGATGGGGTCCAAACAGTGACCCCCATCCCTTACAACATTCTGGTTACTGCGCACCAATGAAATAGTGAGAAAAGACAATTAGAGCATAGAGACCAGTGGTCCCCAACACTTTTGTCCACTGACCACTTTAACTTCATGCTGATAATGGGAGGTAGAGTGGTGGGCAGCTCTCACGTGGGGTGCACCACAAGCTGCTTGTAAGGGGAAGGTGCTTTGCTCAGGGACACTTCAGCAGTGGTAATGAGGTGAGCTAGCAACTTCCACTGCCAGTTCACATTCCAAATGTTTTGGCCCACATGGGCGTTGTTGGCTTTCTATCTGTGAAGCACTTTGAAATGTCTTCAGTGACCCTCTGGTCCCCAACACAAGACTTAAAGGAGCGATCTTCTGCTGTCCCAATGTCCAAACTGGTAAGAAATAATATTTCAGATTTGTATAAATTAAGCTGCATAACCTCATGTAATTATTGTTAATTATTGTTTGTTTCACATTAAAGTTCAAACCCTGTCGGGTTCTTTGTGAGGGAATCTGAGCTGGTGGATGTGTGTGACTTCATCGCTGTTTGACAGAATCTTAGACATCCGTGTTGAGACGTGGACAGACGTGTTTGAACTCATTCCCTCGTTGACCGTAGGATAGCTGAAGCTGCTGTGAGAGCAGAGTAACAGTCACGGCTAGCGTTAGCCTGCTGCTAACAGCGGCCCATTCAGCTCATGCTGGATGCCACAGGAAACATTAGCTTTCTGCTGCCCTCTTCATTAACGCCAACAGCCCCGGTGTCGGGATGAGAGCCTCACACCGGAGTGTGAGTTTGCCCAGAGGCACATCAGCCCCGTGGTGCAGGTGAGCCCTACGGTGCAGCTCGTCCTCAGGGCTCAGTAACCTCAGTTCCATTCATCACTGGGCTGACACATTCCTGCTGTCTGCCTGAGGCTCGCGCACACACACACACACACACACACACACACACACACACACACACACACACACACACACACACACACACACACACACACACACACACACACACACACACACACACACACACACACACACACACACACACACAGGCTGTTGTACTCACAAACACAGAACCCATTCTGGTGGAGGGAGACGGGAGAGTGTCGTTTCTTTTTTCTGAAGATCAATGATTTGGATCCTGATGCTCTAAAGACTTAAACTGATTTCAGCTCAGGATAAATTTAAATGTGATACAAAAGTTTGACCGTTGTGGGACAGCCAGAGTAAACCGCTGAAAGTTCATGAAACAAACAAGATCAATATCTCTTCAATGCGACATTTGGTGACTGAGTGTGAGTGAATGGTTCAATTCAATTCAATTCAAAAAACTTTATTAGTCATCAAGAGGCAATTGAAAGCACATGAAGCAGGATATGTGTAAACATAAACAATAAATAGAAATAAACATTAAATAATAAGTAAATAACAACTCTAAATATAAATAAATAAATGCTTATGTTAACTAATGATTCAAAACCTAGTTAGTTTAAGAACGTAGTTAGTTAGTTAAATGCTACAACTAGGTTATTAAAAACTAGATTATTATTCCTGATGAGCAGTTGGCACCTCCTATCTGTTACTGCATGAATATTTATGTGTATTTTGTGGTAAGTCAAATTAGACAGTCATGAATCAGTATAAATACAATCTGCTTATGCTTTTCCATTTAAATCACCGGATCAACAATGGAAAAAATGACTTCATCTGTCCTGTGAGTCAGAAACACACCCATGTGATCCTACATCAAGTGCTGTAAAACTGTCCTGGCAGCTTTTACTGACAAACAAACAAACAAACAAACAAACAAACAAAAAAGGTATGGTATGGTCACCAATGACAGCATTATCTCCATGGTGATAAAAATGTCCATGTATCCACGGTGATGTCTGTGGAATGTAGGGATCGAGTCAAAAACCATCAAAACCATAGAGGATGACAATACTGTTGTATCTATATGATGATGATGATGATGACGACGATGATGATGATGATGATGATGATGATGATGATGACGATGATGGTGATGATGATGATGATGATGATGATGACGATGATGGTGATGATGATGATGATGATGATGATGATGGTGATGATGATGATGACGACGATGATGATGAAGATGATGATGATGAGGAAGCTGATGATGATAATGATGATGACGATGATGATGATGATGATGATGATGACGATGATGATGATGATGACGATGACGATGACAAAGACGACGATGATGATGATGATGTACAGGAAGGCAGTAGTTGATTCCCCCTTTGGATGGTGGATCCGGCCCATCTTCTGGACACCTCTCATCACATCACAGGTTTTGAAATCCTTTTGCTGTCACTTTTAATCGACAGTACCTGTGTCTAGAGAACGCTCTAGGTGTACGTCCTAGAGGGTTCTCATGTACATGTCTCAAGTCCAGGACTCTAATCTAATGTCTAGATTTCACAGAGACTGGGTGAAACCTTCGTATTTCATGGCCAACATTTTATTTACCTTTCCATCACCAGGCTGTTGAAATAGTGGAGTTTCTTGAAATGTCTGAATGGTGATCATATCCCTGATCAAATGACCTGTCAAGGCCAACTTCAGTCAGTGGCAGGTACCTCAGAAGTGTTGCGATGCTGCTCTTTGTGAGTCAATGTATGGATTGTTATATAAACAATAAAACTTTGTGGTTGTTTGCTGTCTAATTACTGATTTAGATATTTTTCTTGGGTTATAGGTCACAGAAAGTAGAATGATTGCACAGAAATACATACAGATTAAAAAATTCAAAAAATTCTAATTTTAGCTGTCAGTTCCATTTTATCCAAATCTAAAATATTATACTTCAATTCCTGGACTATGACTCATTCTACCACATTTATTGAAATCTATCTAGTGGATGGTGGGTTTAACAGTCGTCAGCGTAGAACTGAACGTGAGGTTTAACGTCGGACCAGGTTCCATTCCAGCTGCCTCCTTAAAATGAACTCAGTCTGAGACTCTGAGTCACTTATGAAGACATTTGTAACATGAGCAACATGGCAAAATAAAGTAAACCTAATAAGCAGCTCTATGTTGATTCGGCAGACTGGCATTGATGAATGAATTTGTCTCTTCTGACCAATCAGGAGTGAGGAGCGCAAGTGTTTCTACCGGCGTTCAGGCTGGCCTGACCACAAACAGAACGGCAGACGACTGGCACAAGTTCTAGCATCTAGGAATAGCACAAGAGACTCTGTGTGTGTGTGTGTGTGTGTGTGTGTGTGTGTGTGTGTGCATGAGCGTGTGATTGTGTGTGTGAAAGAGAGAGCAGTGTGGAAGACGGATGAGCGTGTGCATTCATCTGACTTCCTGTGTACCAGTCAGCTGGAAGCTTTCGAATTGATTAAAGCCTTTGTGTGTGTGTGTGTGTGTGTGTGTGTGTGTGTGTGTGTGTGTGTGTGTGTGCGTGTGTGTGTGTGTGTGTGTGTGTGTGTGTGTGTGTGTGTGTGTGTGTGTTCCAAACCAGATGTTGCTTGTTGGGAGAGACGAGCCTGTCTGGCACAGGGAGATGAACACCACCTGGACATGAGAGAGAACGACAGAAGTGTCACAAACACTTTTCACACACATCCCAGAAACCATCAGTCCAACTGAAACAGGATACAGGCAGCAGCCAAAGGCCAAGCTGTGTGTACCGTACAGTGACATTAATCTTGCAGGGTCACTGAATGTGACGATAGGGGAAAACGTCGTTGTGTTGACGTCACGTCTGAAGAACCTGTTGCATGAAGACGGTTTAGTCAGAGGAGATCTGAAGAACGGACGGAAACCACAACATCAACTTGGGAAAATGACTCCTTCAATGACATCTTGAGAGATAAGAAGTTATCCATCCATTCATTTTTCATTCATTTTCATTAAGTGCTTCTCCCACTGATCCCAGTGGACTTGGGGCGAGAGGCAGGGTACATTCTGGTTAAGACGCCAGTGCACCGCGGAAGTTACCCATCCATCCAAGACCAAGACGTGGGGGCATCGCACCGTCACACGAAAGACAAACATCCACTCACACACACACACACACACACACACACACACACACACACACACACACACACACACACACACACACACACACACACACACACACACACACACACACACACACACACACACACACATACCTATGGGCGATTTTTTGCAAGTTTTTGGAAGTGGAAGGAAGCTGGAGACCCCAGAGAGAACCCCCACAGACACGGGAGATCACACACACATAGGGGTGGGGGCGTCTCAGTGGTAGAGGTGTGTGAGCTGACAGTGGGAGGTGTCAGCTCACCTCCGGAGCACTGTTGAGGCGCCCTTGAGCGAGGCGCCCTTGAGCGAGGCGCCCTTGAGCGAGGCGCCCTTGAGCAAGGCGCCGTCACCCTTTACAAGTTGCTCATTAGGGGCGCACCACAGGCCCCATGTGTGTGTGTGTGTGTGTGTTACAGGGGCTGTACTCACTATATATATATATATATATATATATATATATATATATATATATATATATATATATATATATATATATATATATATATATATATATATATATATATATATATATATATATATATATATATATATA
>NC_090791.1:20362826-20367826 GCF_040054535.1 Antennarius striatus
AACGCTGTAACCAGGACCAAACACTGAGACCAGCCAATCAGAGTGAAGCACTGCTGGTGAAGATTACATCCTGGTTTTTTCACGCCACATGTTCACATGTTCACATGTTCTGGTCATCATCTCGACATACACTTCTATGTTTTTAGACTGAGCTTTGAAAAGATGTCAAGCTCTCCTGGTGGCCACCGAGGAGAATCTCTGTTTTCAATTAAAAATGCTCACGAGTGACGAAGACTCCAGTGATGTGTTCACCAGGGAACTCTGTTGTTAATGTCTTGTTATTAATTTCCTGCTATGTGGAGGAGAAGCTCAGAGCTGATGAACCCTTGCGGTGTGTGTGACCTGCCATGACCTGACACAACAGTACCTTGTTCACGTAGAACAGATTCTGCAGATCCTGTGGACCAGTGTGGACACTGACCACCAGCAATGAAGACTGGGAAGGTGTGAGTTTATCTCCAATGAGGAAGTCAGGGTTTGTCTCCAGTAAATGCATTTACTGTAAGAACCCTTTCCTCTGCCTCGTTCATTCTTATTCTTTGTATTTGAGTCAGTCTGTTCAGAGGATATCACTCACGATGAACAACTATTACAACTAGTAGGTTTTGAGCTGGTATTCTTTCAAAGTAAAGCTATACTGGAGTGGCTCTAGCAGTGGTCTGTGGGAGCCTGGCTCCATCACCATCCACTGTATGAGTGGAGACCGTGGAACTCTATGACGTCACCATGGAAACACGTTTGTATGGGGTGTGAGTGAAATTGTTAGGAACTGATATGAAAAACTTAGACAAACAAAAATAAATGAAAATCTAAAACTTCGGATGCAACTGGATTTCGCAAACAATCTGAATTTTGATGATTAATTGATAAAATTAATTTGCTTTTCAATATTACGAACAACAAAATTTCACACAGGGACAAACTTCTTCAGTACATTCAGTTTCTCTTCACAGTTAGACAAAGCTGATATTTTAGGTCAGGAGTGTCAAACCATCATTCACCGATGGCCACAGCATCCGCATCAGGCTGTCCTCCAAGGGCCAGATGTAACTAATAAATGTAACTAAATGTAACTACTCCTTAATGTAACTAATAAATGTAACTAAATGTAACTACTCCTTAATGTAACTATTAAATGTAACTAAATGTAACTACTCCTTAATGTTAAAGTAATAATTTATTACTTATTCAAGTTACAAACATTTCAGTTACACAGAAATTTTTTTGTTTTGTTCTAACATAAATCCTTTTAATTCATCAGAACTCCATCAATCAAGGATCAAACTATCAATGAATAAAGAAAAAAAACATCAAACACAAGTTAGGACATTAAGTTTGTTCACAACGTTTTTGTCAGAGTTAAAATGGGATGAACTACTGCATTGTGGGAAATGTAGTTTTTAGTCAAAGCACACTTTTGACCTACCGGTTTTTACTTTCAGACACTCTGACCACATTTGGCCCCAGGCCAAACACGTGTGTTTTAGGTCAAACACTCTGGTTAATAAAGTACAGTATTCCGATGTTTGCTTCAACTCTCAAACTTAATGGCGTCACAGCGTGACTCCATTAAGACGACGTGATCCACAGATCTGTTGTGTCTGGAGCGAGTACAAAGGAGGAAATGTGGAGATGAGGTCACAGGTCACCATGCACTCCGCTTTTTCACCTCAACTCCAGAGATGGGAGTGGAACAAAATGTTTTCAACATTTTAGATTGTTAAATATCAGAGTATTTAGAGTCCAGCTACATGTTTGAGGCTACGTGTGTCCAGGGGTGGTTTGGTCACCCCTTCACTCCAGTTTTCTACGAAATTTAACTGGAATCTTTTAGAACTTCTTGAGATGAACTAAGAAACAAATAGTGATGACAACAAGAGTAGGTGATGACAGGTCTAAGGGGGAGGATTTCTTTCAAAGAAATTAATTTGGTTTTGTTGGAGATTAAAGATGATTTAGCTCTGCTGTGAGCATCACAGAGACAAGAGAACTGACAAACTTACTAGTCTGAAAATTACATCTGATCAGAACTGTCAGTAGACAGTGAACCGTGTGTGTGTGTGTGTGTGTGTGTGTGTGTGTGTGTGTGTGTGAGTGTGTGTGAGTGTGGACATCTACTGTCACCTTTATCTTTATAAAGGAAAGCTTTCAGTCAGAAGCTTTGCTGTCAGTCCCCTTGGCGAGCGTTTTAAACGAATAAAGACAGATTTAAACATTATACAGAACATACTCAGTATTTCAGAAGGAAAATATAAAAAAGACACGCTGTGATAAAACATTTCTAAAGCAGAAATATGAGTCGTCTCTGTTCTGTAAATCATCTTCAAACAGCCACAGGCTCCGATCACTGATAACGCTGGACCACACTGCCCCTAGTGGCTGTGTGTGTGTGTGTGTGTGTGTGTGTGTGTGTGTGTGTGTGTGTGTGTGTGTGTGTGTGTGTGTGTGTGTGTGTGTGTGTGTGTCATAAATCCTATCCTGACCTGTTCTCGCTCACTCTTGAGACAGAAAAAAGAGATGAATCGATCCCACCAAAAAAACCCCACCAGTGGCAATGGAAGAATTATGTGTGCCCCCCACCCCCCACCCCTACCCATCCACCCACCCACAACACACCATCTTCTGTCACGCTCTACTGCCCCCCACAGTTCAACCAACAGAACTTCTGTTCCCACATCCCAGCCGGCTCTCGTCTGATTGGACACATTCTGTCCACGGGTCCTGTCTGATAGGCTGAGGCTCAGCATCCTCATCCTCATCTTCATCTTCATCATCATCATCATCATCCTCATCTTCATCATCTTCATCATCACCATCATCATCCTTATCTTCTTAATAAAAGTAAGAATGAGGCCATGAATAAACGTGATTTTAAAAATCTTCATCATCACCATCATCATCATCATCATCATCATCATCATCATCATCATCATCATCATCATCATCACACTGCATTCTGATTGGCTGCTGTCGTGGCTTCACAGGTTGTAGTTGTTCCGGTGATACCTGAGCTGCTTTGCTTTTACCCCACAGCGTTACCAAGTTAGATGTTCATGACTCACAGCTGTGGAATTGGGTGGGGTGCTGTGAACTCAGGCGTGAAGCAGGACGTGTGTGTGTGTGTGTGTGTGTGTGTGTGTGTGTGTGTGTGTGTGTGTGTGAGTGACTGACAGGTGAATGGGTCTGTGAGTTTACCTTCTCCTTTCACACCTGTCACCTGCTCCCTGCTCTCCTTCTTCTCTTCTTAACAGTTTAGTCCTGTTTCCAAACCACGGGGCTTTTCTCACCATCGCCATAGCAACACATGTAACATAACAAAACCGTCGTTAGCATGGGCTGACGTCGGAGTACATAAGGTGGGTGGTGTTCTTTATAAGGCAGGAGGGGGATGCAGGTGGACTTTAGGATGTTGGACAAGCCTGAGTCAGTCAGGAAGTCACGATCAGAAGAAACATCCCATCAGCATCCGTCCAGAATATTTTAAAAACCTTTTCTGCCTTAAAACCTCAACAAACCCTGGTGACAATCCCAGTTGGAATCGGTTGATAATTTGATTATATTTCATTGACATTGCACAATGAAATGCTTAAGTTTTCAACATTAATTACAAATGTCAACGCAGCAACTCTGATTTTAAAAAAGTGTCAATTTGGAAACTGTTATTTTTTCTGTGTTCTGGTAACTTCAGCCTTCATAAAGCTGAGTATCGTCTGCTGCTGCTGTGTTTTGACTTAGTTTTATGGTAGGCTAATGTACGTGTACACACACACACTCACACACACACACACACACTCACACACACACACATGAGGTCCCTGTGTGTGTTAATCAGTACAACACGTGGTGTGTTTGCTGAAGCATCTCGGTCAGCACCAGCCGCTTCCCTTCCTACCGTTTCCTCCTGACTCACAGATTGGCTGAAACCTCACTGTGAACTCTTCCTGGCCCTGCTTTGACCCCTCGGTGACCTCACCACGACCTCTCTATGATGCTCCAGCCCAGCCTTCCTGCAACCCCCCTCCCTCCCCAGACAATGACAAAGCTAACGCTAGCTGCTTCCACCATCAGCAGGCCCCCGCAGGAGAGAACACATCCTCTCATTTCTGGGAATCAGTGTGAAATCGAGAATAATCGTCATGACCTTTAACCTCTCACTGCCTTTTTTAATTGTATTGGTTGACATAGAAACTAAAGACAACGTTGTTAAGATGATACCTGGGGAAGGGTTTGTAGAAGGGAATAAAATGGAAGAAATGAGAGGGTTCACCTGAAACGGATGAAGGATGACCCGCTGTGGAGACCCCTACCAGGACCAACTGGTATCAACACTGACAGACACTAGTACATCACCATGGCAACAGCATCCAGGGGTCAGCGTTACCACAGTTCCCTCTGAACACACAGAGACACGTTCTACAGTCTGTTGTCGCTTCTGTTTGTTCTTCAGAACATTTCAAATGATTTTTTAACACGAACAAATGTTGAACAGCCTGAGTGTGAACTCAGTCAGACGAACACACGTCTGGAACCGGGAGAGACGCGTGGCGCTCCTCCAGGATGATGTGTCGCAAGACAATGATTGTTATCTGTCAGTCAGCCTCATGAGTTTACTTTCTCTTTAGACCACCTGTGTCAAACTCAGGGCCCGGGGGCCAAATGCGGCCCGCCACATCATTTACTGTAGGTGCTTTGACCAAAGGCCACATTTCCCACAATGCAGTAATAATTCTTTTTTAATTTTGACAAAAAGTTAATGTCTTAATTTGTGTGTCTGATGTTATTTTTCTTTATTGATTGATAATTTGATCCTTGATTGATGGAGTTCTAATCTGACAAATGAAAAGGATTTATGTTAGAACAGAGAAACAAACATGTTTATTTTGTGTAACTTTAATGTTTGTGACTTGAATAAGTCATAAACTCCAAGTTTTTTAACATTAAAGGAGTAGTTACATTTGTTTTTTATTAAATTGAGTTACATTTAGTTACATTTATTAGTT
>NC_090791.1:20372826-20447826 GCF_040054535.1 Antennarius striatus
GATTTTGTTATTACTATGATTAGTAGCTGTAAAAGAAATAATAGCATATTTTTTATTTTTATTATTGTTGTTGTTTGGCCCTGAGATAAACTGGCGTCTCATCTGGTGTGTACCCTGCCTCTCACCCATAGTCAGCTGAGATAAGCTCCAGCAGACAGGTGACCCACAAGTTGGGCAAGTGTCAAGAAAAATTTCTTTTTGACATTTTTCGTGATGTAATTATTGTATTTATTGTATTTATTGTGAGTGTTTCTGTTTCTTTTATTGTTTATCGCTGCTTTGAATTCAAATGTCACTTGTTTGATGTGGATTTCATATTTTTAAAACACTTTCTTTATCTTTTTAATGTAAATCCATCTCTCATGGTGTGTTAATACAGTAACATCATTTTGTGTGGAACTTCCGAGGTCCTTAAATAACTGAAATGATGCCGTTCTTAGATGTTACACACCCAGAGCCCATCAGTGTTCCAGATGAACGTTCAACTCTCAGTTTGTTTGGAAATGAATGTGAATCATAAATCTGAGGGGGTTGGCTACACACTGAAGTGTACTGTGCAATAACCTTGCAGAAGAGCATCACTACTTGCTCCAATATAGCACCTGAAACCAGGGGGGGGGAGTAGGAGAGAGGAAGAGAGGAAGCAAGGAAAGGAAAGGAAACAAATGAAGGTGTCAGAAACAGGAAGAGAGAGAAAGAATAAAGACCAGATGAAGGATGGACAGAACAACAGACAGAGAGATGGGGTTAAACATAGTTCAAGAGTTCAGTTTCACGCACACACACACACACACACACACACACACACACACACACACACACACACACACACGCAAATTTTGCTTCCAACACTTTTCCTGATTACAGATCACTAGTTACCGTCTGTGTGTGTGTGTGTGTGTGTGTGTGTGTGTATGTGTGTGTGTGTGTGTGTGTGTGTGTGTGTGCATATATGTGTGTGTGTTTGGGGGGAGTTGCCACAATAGGCGCTCCATCTGTTGGCGTCACTTAGTAACAAATTTGGTGTCATCCGCCCCAGTGGAGACGAGGCACTGACACACACACACACACACACACACACACACACACACACACACACACACACACACACACACACACACACACACACACACACACACACACACACTCATATTGTGCTATATGGTAATGTGAACTCCGTTTCACCCTTCAGCGTGGGGTTTGACCTGACCGTGTTCTCCTGTCCCCCCCCCCCAGGCTTCATCTCCTTCCTCTCCTGCTTCTCTTCCTCCATCACCCAAACCATGAAATCATCGTATGAATGACAAGGAACCCCATAGCACCACTTCACGCGTCCTCTGATCCCTTGCTAAGAAAGAGAGCAAAAAGAAAGGATGGATGCCTGATATCCAGAGGCTCTGACGGTCGGTCACGTCTACAGCGTCTCCATGGAGACAGCTGTGAGGGATGCAGTCCTCTCCAGTGTTGTACGTGAGCCTCGTTCTTTCTTTCTTCAGCACTACTTGAAGACACCAAGACGCACAAGATTGTTTCACCACTTGGTGAATATTCTGTTTTTCTTCATGTCCCGTGAACCTGGCAGAAACAACAAAATAAAGTAGTTGTTCATTGTAGTTTCACATTTATGTAGTTAGATTTTAACAGTTTTATTCTTCTTATTTTTGGATAAACATATTGATCTTGTGTTTGTTGTATAAGTTGGAAACCATTAAATAGATCTTCTACAGTTTGTGAAGGCACCTGCTGGAGGGGGGGCTTTGTGCACGGATACCTGCATCTACAGGAATCTCTCACGCATTCGTGCTTCAAGATGCACGGCTTCACCTCATCGCAGATTTTTAGAGGGTAGTCACGTGATACCGTACGCGCATCTTATTGGCCGACAGCATCCGAGACTCACAGAACGCGCCGCACTTCTGTGTATTAAAGAAACACTTAGAAGTGCTTTAAACAATCTAAAAGGTAACACAGATAGAAGGTGGTTTAATATCAGTATGGGGGGGTTCAGAAACATTTACTGAATAATAAAATAAGCAGTTTTATTTGCGGGTGGTTCCTGGAAGGCATTAACCGCCAGTAACGAGGGATCACTGTTAATAAAATTCATTCATTCATTCCTGTCCTCACCGCTTCATCCACCATCGTGGGTGGTGGGAACCTGGAGCCTATCCCAACCGACTGAGGGCGTGAGGTGGGGGAAACGCTGGGCTCCACGCCAATGCACCGAAGCCACACAGAGACACAGACAATCTGGACCGACCAAATAACCTGAAGCACATGTTTTGGAGAGGGGGGGGGGGGACTGGGGGACTGGAGAACCAGGGGAGAACCCACACAGACACAGGGAGAACATGAGAACTCCACACAGAGCGGGACTCCAATCCGGAACGGCCCCGCTGCGGGGCGACAGCGCCGCCCACTGCTCTAGAATCTGACATCCCGCTTCAGAGCGCTGATGTGTTGTAATGTCAGCGTTCGTCCCTCCGTCCACCAAATGTCTCCACAACCGTTCAGATAGAAAGACGAGACAAACAGCACACGACTCAGGCAGCAGAGGGGAGGAAGGTGAGGTGATGACCTTGAGAAAAAGTAGGTCAAGGTCAAATTTTAACTTTTTTACACTCAGGAACCACTTAAGATCGAAAGATGAGGGAGAAGGCCAGTGTGAGTAATACCATAGATCAAAGCTAGTGCTTTGATCAATGACAGTAGGTCAGAGCACTAGCCTTGATCTTTGACCTAGGACAGTAAGTCAGGGTCAAATTTTCAATTCAGGGGTGTCTGTTCGTTCGTTCGTTCATTTGTCCGTTCGTCCGTCCGTTTGTTCATTTATTCATCTTCTTCAACTATTGAGGGTCACGGGGGTTGTTGGTGCATATCCATGATGACTTATGGGCAAGAAGTGGGGAACACTCCATGCATGACGCCAGTACATGACACAGCAGTCAATAAAATTTGGAGCGACTGGGCTGCCGTCGTGTGTTCCTGTGTAGAGGACACAGCTCCAGGTGACATGTTGAAACTATCTGATGTCATGTTGACTATCAGAAAATAAAGATTTCCCTTTACAACTTCATGTTTTTTTACAACTTCCCTTGAGGTCTAGAATTGAACCACAGGTAGGAGTGAGGCCAGTCGGTTGAACACAAATCACCTGAGATCATGAAGCTCTCACCTACAGGTGAACCACCTCCACTCCACTGAGCTCTACCCAAACCCCACGGCCACAGTCACACCGCTCTGAGCAGGCTGTGATCTACAACTTCAAACTGTCCCGACCCGGCTGTCCCGTGTCTCTTCCAGAGCTCTTCTGGAGTGACCTGATGATGGAGAAGGACGTTAAAATGACCTCTTTTATTCAGTTTTTATTCATTTACCTTTTCATTTGTTGTCCTTTAATGAGAGTAAAAGATCTTACAAACTGTGGTCTTTGTTTTATCACAGATTTTGTATTATAATTTTCTTTTTGATACATGTTTTACTTTGCGTTTGACGAGTGCTTTATAGAAAAGTCTTTTATTAACATTTATCAACATATTTATGAGTACTGTACATAATTATAGTCATAAAGTTTCTTAATTAACTATATATTGTATATACATTGTTGTACATGAGTTTTTGAGGTCTTTTTCTCTCTAACAGCCCCCCCCCCACACACACACACAGGTGAAGAGCATTGTGTTTACTGAGCTACATGCAAACTGGACTGATGCAAACAGATTGGTGCTGATTTGACTGTTCAGTCCAAACAGACAGGAGAACTCATTTGAATGGAGTCGAGTCGTCTTTGCCGCCCAGAGCAGCTGCCGGCCACAGAAACAGGCTGCGTCTGCTTCAGGTACTGAATGACAGACTGTGTGAATGTGAGGCGCTGACATGCGTGACATATGAGGACAAACAACAAAGACTTATTTTAATCCCTCGCTCCGTCTGCAGGACGTTCACTGAACACGGCGTTCATTCACGTTCATAGATGTGAAGACGTTCCACACATGTTCCACACAGCTGGCCTCTCCTGGCGACCAGTCTGCAGCCGCTGCAGCGTCACAGCACTGAGGGTGTGTCCAAGTCAGCTAAAAGCTGACATGTTGTTCAACTCTTTGTTAATCTGGGGGGGTAGGGTGTGTATGCTACACACGCAGTTCAGAGATCCTCAGTCATCCGTCAGCGGCTGTCGGTTCCTTTCCCCCTCTGACCCCACATGCTTTCCCCTTTGCTCTCTCCTGCACTTCCTGTCTCCCCTTCTGCCTTCCTGTTGCATGATAAAGGAAAAAAAAAGCCTAATAAATAACAGAAAAAAACCCTCTGAAATCTCGTTCTGATAGATGACGGCTTTACTCACGGTCCATTCTAAATTTGTTCTTGTTTTCTTAGTGTCTGAACTGATAAAGCTGCTGATATTTGAATTGATATTGAAACCTCGCCATTATGGGACAAATAATTGCGAAATAATGGGAAAATGTTATCTAACTTCAAATCATCATGCCTGACATGCTGAACCTACGTAGGAGCATCAAATCTTTTGACTAGAAGGGCTCATAGCATATATTACGGCCACCTACTCTTATCTGTACTGTAATAAGGGCTTAGAGCATTATAGTTAATGCATTATATATTATGAGTGTTGCTTGAGGAAAACTAATGCTGATGTTTTTATTTGTTTTTGAGAAAACATCCCAGAATCAAACAACCCTGAATCCAAACCGTCAAATTCATAATGCAGCGGCGGCTCAGTGAGGGTATTAGAGATATTAGAGCGCTACGGGCCATGTGGCTCCATCCTCACAGCGCCCCCATCCTGTGTGACCGGTATGTGGCATGAAATCGATTCCCCCTGAATATTCAGACAGCAGGACACATTCTGATCCGACCTGTCACCAGGAGAAAATTGTCAACATGAGATTTGAGTCTTTTGTCAAGTTTGACAAACGCTCAAAAGCCTTCCCACCTGTTTGAGATCATCAAAGATGGTACAGTAAACATTACAAGACGTGGCATTGTACAGTGTTTGGAGAAATATCTACAGCTAGTCCTCAAGATATGAACACTGAGAGATACGAACAAATGAGAACCGCCATATCCTACTACTGCAGTTCCACTTTCTGCCACAACCCCCACTGAGCAGCGCTGTTGTTTTCATGCGTTCACGCAGCTCCAACACTCGTTTGCCTGCTGTTGTTTGTTGTCTCTGTGAGCAACTCAGAGTTCTGTACACTATTCATGAATGCATTTTCAATAACACATGCAAAATATACATATACAATATACATATAAAATAACATAGAAAAATATATTTGAAACTTACAAACAATTAAATTATATTTTTTAATATACTTCAGAAAAAATAGGCAAAATTTACAAATATAACTTGGTGATGTTTACCATAAATGCCTGTTTAAGGTTATGAAACAAATACAGGAATTGTTATTATTTTGCAGTAGTAAAAAAAAAATTGTTTTAAATTTACGAACATGTAAATTCAATTTGGTGGTTTACTTAGCAGATGTAAATGGCTGTTGATCATCAACATCTGGCTATTGTTGTTGGATACTCTTAAAAAACTGATGGAGAGTTCCTTCAAGTGTTTTCTTCTTCTTCACCTCAATGATTAAATTATAAGGATAATAAGGAATATAAGGAATAATAAGGATATAAGGAATTATAAGTTCACCGTAAACTAATCTGAATTAAAAACAATCGCTCAATGGTAGATACTCAAACTACGTTAATCTCTCGCTTATTCGCACTTCAAGATGCACGGCTTCACTACATCAGGGATTTTTAATAGGTAGTCACATGATACCGTACACGCATGCTATTGGCTGACAGCATCCGTGTAACACAAAAGTGCTTTAAACAGTTTATCAGAGTGCTTTAAAGGTAATACAGATAGAAGGTGGTTTAATATCAGTGTGGGGGGGGGGTTCAGAAACGTTTAAATTACCGTAAATAATAAGAGAAATAGTTTTGTCGCTATATCGTGGAATTCGTTATTGGCGTGTGGTTCTATAACACATTAACGAGTAACGAGGGATTACTGTATATGTACATATTTTATGTTTTTATTTTTATTTACTGGTCCATAGAAAGGCTAGGCTTTTAATTACCGCTCGGGATCACTAAAGTATATTAAATCTTTAAAAAAATCTTAAAATTACATCTTAAATATTGTACATCAACATGATATGTGCTTGTAAAGGTTTTCTAGTAATTCTAAAGTCCAGTATTTATGGCAGACAGACCTTAAGTCAAGTCAAATGATTTAAACTTGATTTTTATTTTTCCGTTTGGACCAGAGAGATGCAGGATCTACTTTTTTAATTTTAGACTGGGCTGACTAGTTTGAAAGTATATTATTGGCAGAATATACAGTAGGATGCTACATGTCAGAGGGACAAAAGCCTTCAAAGCCTTGGAAGAATTGAGGTTTCATATAATTGAATTATAATTATATACAGGGCATACATGGATTATTTCTGTAATCACTTAAAATTAAAGCAAAGGAATGAGACCGGACTGTATTTATTGACATTGTTACTGAACTAGTAGACGAACAAAAAAACAAGTTGTTATCTTTGTGAACCCTGAAGCTTCATTGTGAATCCGATCTTTAAACTAACACAGATGGCTATCAGCGCAACAGTCCATTTACAATTTATGTTTAGTTTGCGGTGTCATGCTCATTTGTGTGTTGCTTTGAATGGGGCTGTATTTACTGATCAACTGATGGACCTTGACATGCAAAATTGAGTTTTGAATATCAACAGCGTGTTAGCATGGCGAGTGATTGCTCATATCAAATGTGTGTTGGTTTGGCGTGTGACTCTAATAGTCCGTAACAGTTTAGTAAAAAAAACCAACCCTGATATTTTAATACATGAAATTATACACTGCTTCATTTTGCAATGGTGCATTGAATTAAGCAGTACTGCTGATGAAAGAAGTGAAGGCTTGTCCCAGCTACCATCCAGACAACCTCCAAACCAGCACCAATCAGAAACCAGAAACAAAGCAGACTGTTTATGCCAAAGATCACCAGGTCATTCTGAGAACGTCTTTTTTACTTTATTTACATGGAAAGACCTCTCAAAGGAACCATGACCTTATGGTGGTGGAGAGGTTTGTGTGCCCTAAGGATCCTGGGAGCTATGTTGTCGGGAGTCTTGTACTCCTGGTAGGGTCACCCAAGGCAAACAGGTCTCAGGTGAGGGGCCAGACAAAGAATGGTTCAGAAGATCCCATGAAGAATAGAAAAGGGAAAACTGTGACCCTGCCCGGAGGAATCCCCGGGGCCCACGTCTGGAGCCAGACCTGGAAGGAGGGTCCGTCAGCGAGCGCCTGGTGGTCGGGTTTGCCACGGGGCCCGGCCGGGCTCAGTCTGAAAAGGCAACGTGGACTCTTCCCACCCCTGTGGACCCACCACCCGCAGGGCAGAACGATGGGGTTGGTTGCGCTGCCATATGGGTGGCAGTGACGACAGGGGGTTACGACGGACCAGACCCGGGTGGCAGAAGCTGGCTTTGGGGACGTGGAATGTCACCTCACTGGCGGGGAAGGAGCCGGACTTTGTGTTGGATGTGGAGCGTTACCAGTTGGATCTGGTGGGGCTTACCTCCACGCACAGCCTCGGTTCTGGATCCAAACTCCTGGATAGGGGTTGGACCTTGTTTTACTCTGGAGTTGCGTCAGGTGTGAGGCGCAGGGCGGGTGTGGGGATACTCACAAGCCCCTGGCTGAGTGCCGCTGTATTGGAGTTTACCCCGGTGGATGAGAGGGTCGCTTCCCTACGCCTTAAGGCTGTGGGGGGGGGGGGGGGGACTCTGACTGTTATTTGTGCACATGCACCAAATATCAGTTCAGAGTATTCGGCCTTCTTGGGGTCCCTAAATGGGGTCCTTGATGGGATCCCAGCAGGGGACTCCATTGTTCTCCTGGGTGACTTCAATGCACACGTCAGCAATGATGGAGACACCTGGAGGGGCGTGATTGGGAGGAATGGCCTCCCTGATCTGAACCCGAGCGGTGTTGTGTTGTTGGACTTCTGTGCTAGTCACGAATTGTTCATAACTAACACCATGTTCGAACACAAGGATGCTCATAAGTGTACCTGGTACCAGAGCACCCTGGGTCGGATAGACCCAGGGTGCTCTGGACCCTTTGGATAGACCTGGTAAGCCCAAACGAGTAGTGTAGGTGAACTGGGAACGTCTGGAGGAGGACTCTGTCCGTGAGGCCTTCCATTCACACCTCCGAAGGAGCTTCTCGTGCAACCCTGTGGAGGCTGGGGGCATTGAACCTGAATGGTCGATGTTCAAAGCTTCCATTGCTGAAGCTGCAGCTGAGAGCTGTGGTCTCAAGGTCTTGGGTGCCTCAAGGGGCGGTCACCCTCGAACACCGTGGTGGACCCCGGTGGTCAGGGAAGCCGTCCGACTGAAGAAGGAGGCCTTCAGGGGCATGTTGTCCCTGGGGACTCCTGAAGCAGTTGCAGGGTACCGACAGGCCAGAAGGACTGCAGCCTCGGCTGTGATGGAGGCAAAACAGAGGGTGTGAGAGGAGTTCAGAGAGGCCATGGAGAAGGACTATCGGACGGCACCAAAGTTGTTCTGGAGGACTTTCCGACACCTCAGGAGGGGGAAATGGGGGACCATCCAAGCTGTATACAGCAAAGATGGGACACTGTTGACTTCGACTGAGGAGGTTGTCGGTGGAAGGAACACTTTGAGGAACTCCTGAATCCAACTACCCCAACTGACCCATCCTCTGTTGCAGAGGCAGAGCTGGAGGATGATGGGGGATCAGAGTCAATCTCTCGGGGCGAAGTCGCCGAGGTAGTTAAACAACTTCACTGTGGCAAAGCCCCGGGTGTTGATGAGATTCGCCCGGAAATGCTGAAGGCTCTGGGTGTTGAGGGGCTGTCATGGATGACACGCCTCTTTAACACTGCGTGGAAGTCTGGGACAGTGGTGAAAGAGTGGCAGACTGGGGTGGTGGTTCCTCTTTTTAAAAAGGGGGACCAGAGGGTGTGTGCCAACTACAGGGGCATCACACTCCTCAGCCTCCCTGGGAAAGTTTACTCCAAGGTGCTGGAAAGGAGGGTCCGGCCGATTGTCGAGCCTCAGATTGAGGAGGAACAATGTGGGTTCCGTCCTGGTCGTGGAACAACGGACCAGCTTTTTGCTCTCACAGGGATCCTAGAGGGGGCTTGGGAGTATGCCCATCCAGTCTACATGTGTTTTGTAGACTTGGAGAAGGTGTACAATCGAGTCCCCAGGGGTAGGAAGTACTGGGAAGTACTGCGGGAGTATGGGGTGAGGGGGCCTCTCCTCAGGGCCATCCAATCCCTGTACGCCCAAAGTGAGAGCTGCGTTCGGGTTCTTGGCAGTAAGTCGAACTTGTTCCGAGTAGCTGTTGGCCTTCGCCAGGGCTGCGCTTTATCACCAATTCTGTTTGTGATTTTCATGGACAGGATATCGAGGCGTAGTCGTGGTGAGGAGGGGTTACAGTTTGGTGGCCTGAGGATTGCATCGCTGCTTTTTGCAGATGATGTGGTCCTGTTTGCGTCATCAGCCTGTGACCTGCAGTGCTCACTGGTCCGGTTTGCAGCCGAGTGTGAAGCGGCGGGGATGAGGATCAGCACCTCCAAATCTGAGGCCATGGTCCTCAGCAGGAAACCTGTGGAATGCCTACTCCAAGTGGGGAATGAGGTCCTTCCACAAGTGAAGGAGTTTAAGTATCTTGGGGTCCTGTTCACGAGTGAGGGAACAATGGAGCGTGAGATTGGACGGAGAATTGGGGCAGCAGGAGTGGTATTGCAGTCGCTTTACCGCACTGTTGTCACAAAGAGGGAGCTAAGCCGAGAGGCAAAGTTCTCCATCTACCGTTCAATCTTCGTTCCTACCCTCACCTGTGGTCATGAGCGATGGGTCATGACCCAAAGAACGAGATCGCGGATACAAGTGGCTGAAATGGTCTTTCTCAGGTGGATAGCTGGTGTCTCCCTTAGAGATAAGGTAGAAACACTGCTGTTCACGAGGGGTTCAGAGTAGAGACGCTGCTCCTTCACGTGGAAAGGAGTCAGTTGAGGTGGTTTGGGCATCTGGTGCGGATGCCTCCGGGACGCCTCCCTAGGGAGGTGGCCCTGGCACGTCCAGCTGGGAGGAGACCTCGGGGCAGACCCAGGACCAGGTGGAGGGATTACATCTCAACACTGGCCTGGGAAAGCCTTGGGACCCCCCCAGTCAGAGCTGGTGGGTGTGGGGGGAAAGGGAAGTTTGGGGCTCCCTGTTGAAGCTGCTGCCCCGGCGACCCAACTACGGATAAGCGGTGGAAGATGGATGGATGGATGGATGGATGGATGGATGGATGGATACATGGAAAGAAAAGGGAAATATTTGGTCCTGAGCCGCTGCACCCTGGGTGCACCGCCACTACGGGCCGACACAACCTAATATTCCTTAGGAGCAGGTTTTTTCTTGATGCTGGCAGTGCATTTACTCTATTCCATCTATGGGATGATGCTGATGCTTCATTCCATAGATGAAATAGAGTCTGTCACTTTTGTATTGACCATGGACATTTTTTAACCATTTTTACAATATGCAACCGCTAGTTATTGCACCTCTACATTAAGTCGCTTTGCTTAAGACGATATTGCATCTAAATGCAGTACCAATGATGATTTTGTGCTACTGTTGCCTTTATTTCCAGGGTCTTTTAAAGTTTATAACTTTATTATAAAGTTTTATTTTTATTAATATACACATTAGGACCATAACCATATTGCCTCAGGGAGACTTAACAATCTGTGCAATGTGCAATAGCCTCTCTTCTTAAATCTTAAATTACTGCTATCAAGACTAGCATTTCACAACTGTGAGCGTGCGCTCTGAATTTCTTTCATTATTCTGCTGTGGCGCTGGGAGAAAGTAGCTTTAAAACTGAAAGAAATGAAGAACTATTAGCATACATTAGAGTCTGAGGACAGACTGTGTGGACTTATTGTTAAATGGATTAAAAAGGATATCATATCCAATATGGATTTACATAAATCTGTTTGACGAGTTTCCTGCAATGAGAGCGAGGAAATTATTTCATTATGTTCAGCATACAGTAAGCACCTCTAACCCAGCATGTGGGTGCCCAAGCCGGGGTCGTCTGGTTTCTGATCCCAAGCCTGGAAAAATGGGGGCTATTGGTTGGTTCATGAATTGATACACAGGGCAAGTATTATTTGTACTGCAGATAAAATTTCTCTGGGCTAATATATTTCTACTTAAATAGAGAATAAAGTGAATAAAGAATTCCTAATATCACAAGAGAGACGAGTGACGTCTGTGTCCTAGATAAGAGTAGTAAGCATACATTTTAATTTAGGGGTGTCATACGCATGAGCAGAGTTCATTTTACCTACAGAAAGTAGTGCATCCCTGTGATGCACTTCAACAAAAATGTGTGCATCCCAACATGACGTTTATGCATCCCAATAGTAATGACAGAATATACAGTAGAAGCGTACGCAAGGATTGAGTTTTGCTAATAGTAAAACATAAAAACTAAACAAACTGTTAATTTTAACAGTTTTATCAATAACAACATCATAATTGTTTCAGTAAAAAGGAAAAAACAGGAAAATTACATATTATTGTTATAAAAAATGTTACAGCCTGGTAGTCATTCTTAAAAAAACATTTTAAGAAATAAAGATGGAATACAGTTTTTTTTCCCTTTTGTTTTTCACTCAATAGTTTTCTCTTCCATGGACACTGAACCAAGCTGACAAAACCTTCTCCTCACACATTTTTTGTCTTGGGTGCTGACATTTAGCCGTGCCTCAACCATGGAAACAATTGTGGTACAAATGTTCGGATTTTTGCTGGTTTTCGCTCGGCTTCTTCTGCATCTTCTTCCGTACTGTCCACAGCAATATCTGTCTCTTTATTTTCATTAACTTTTGTTTTTTATTCAGAAAAGCACTCATTGTTTCTTGGGTTTTCTCCAACTTTTGCATCTTGGTGATAATGTGAGACTAACTCGTCGCTCCCAATTAACCTGAAGTTCATGTTTCTGGAGGTGGAAGGAAGCCGGAGAACCCGGAGAGAACCCACACAGACACGGAGAGAACATGCAAACTCCACACAGAGCGGGACGCAAACCAACTTGCTGTGCGGCGACAGCGCTACCCACTGCGCCACTGCGCCAGCCCTGGTCGATTTTAATAAAGCTGAATCAAGCAGATGAGTCTCGTGACGAGAAACTCACGCAAGATCAAAACACAACTGCGATTTCCTGGTTCGAATTTTAAGTGGAAATGTAGAAATTGTGAATATTTTTGTTGAATGAAAATGCATTATTTCCCAATATTATATCGCGGAAAAAGGTAGCATCGTTTTTTTTTTAATTGTAAGTGTTACACCCTTCAATGAGGGGGTGAAATAATCACAAATGTGACAAGAGGTATTTCCAGTCAGTAATGTCTTTACTGCCATGCAGGAAAAAGTGCCGCAAATCTCCAGAATACACATCAGGACTCAAGCAATCGATCTCAGACGATTAATTAGACTTTTTCGCATTTAAACTTTTTAACCCTTCTTAAACATATGAGTTACTGATGTTTTTAGCCCATTTTCTAAACACATTATTATTATATTTCGTTTCTCTTAACTAAATGTTCATCTTATTATAAATCATCAAATAACAGTCTTTTAAACTTACCATCTTATTATTATTTCTAAATTGTCACTTAATATTATGCGCCTTTTAGCAACATGAAAATAATGAATTTTGAGGAATGCTAGCTATGAAGTTCTCATAAAAGACGTTTCCATGCTGCTACAGTCACCGACATTTGCAAAAAGTATTAATAAAAAGGCCTTTTCCCTCGCTCAAGAAAATAATATTTAGCAGACTCATTGAGCAGAAAGTATGGCTGTCTTCTGCAGGTGGTTAGAGTGTGTCAACAATTTAACAATTTCCTGGAAAGACAAATAATGTATGATATGATGGTGTGCAGTGGAATATCGCTGGCTGCAGACGCCCAGGTGCTAAACTTTGTCCAGGTCTTGCCAAGACCGTCTTGGAATGCCATACACAAACAAGAATGTAAGGATGAGAACAGGAGTTATCACACACAGACACTGGCAGCCCATATCTCCATCTCAGTGAGGTATCCCGTGTCTTCATTCCAACTTTCACCATAACCATAAACCCAACTACGAGGGATGCGACAATCACCAAGTCAGGGGTTGGTGAAATCTGCTACTTTGAAGCTGAGCCAACCTGATGAACCTTCTAGCAGCAAAACCCACCGGCATCATCACTTCGATCTGTTTCTGAAATGAGATGGATGCCATGATGCTTCTGTAAGCATACCCATGATCCCACACAGCAAGGGCTGTATCAGACAAACTGGGCCAATCACAGACCATGTCTTCTTCCTTTAAAACACAACTGGTCTCCTCCTGTCACTGAATCCTAACAGCTGACTGAGCTTTTCAATCAGATCATGATAAATAATTAATTACCTGATAATCTAAAATTATTTGCATTAAATGTTTTTGGTACAGACAAGGCCAAACAGTGCTACTGTGTAGCATTGCTGAGGAAGTTTGTCCCCCAACCTGTTAGTCAGTCAGTCAGTCAGTCAGTCAGTCAGTCAGTCAGTCAGTCAGTCAGTCAGTCAGTCATTCATTCAGTCAGTCAGTCAGTCAGTCAGTCAGTCAGTCAGTCAGTCAGTCAGTCAGTCAGTCAGTCAGTCAGTCAATCAACTTTTATTTGTAGAGCACTAACTCACATCAGCTGACATTTCAGAGACACGTAAACCCAACAGAACCCTCCACAGCAAGCATAAGTAACAACGACGAGGAAACACTCCCTCATTGAGGAAGAAACTCCAGCCAGGACCCAGACTCTGTTGGGCAGACTCAGACTCTGGAATGCTCCCCACTCGTCAAGTAGAAGCATACAGTAAATATAGAAGCACACATATAGAATGATTAAGCCACAAATCAGCATGGAAACATTCTGTAACACAAGAAGGATTAAACATGCCCATGTTTTGGTGTTAGACTTTCAAATTTATTATCATTATAAAAATGTTTCATGCATTGTCTTTAGAAAGTTCTCCAAGGAAATTCAGTCCTAGTTGAAAATGCAGTTGCCATCTGTTTTGTCAAAACAATTAAAAAGCCTCTTTTTGGTCACATGACTCTTGCACAGACTGATCTAGTGTTTAAGACAGGAAACTCCCACCAGGTGGATGAGTTGACCATCACCATTTCTTACATCTTCATGGTGGAGGAACGCACATACAGGTAACGACCTCGTTTACAATTTATTTTCAAAATAAGAAAAGATAATCCTTTATTTGTCCCACAGTGGGGAAATGTTCAAGAACACTGAGACCAAAGCAGCATGAATATCGTTGTTGCCTCACAGCATGAAGGTTCCAGGTTCGATTCCACCTGGGGCATCTAGGTGTGATTGTTCTCCCCTTGTCTCTGGATTCTCCAGCTTCCTCTCACATCCAAAAACACATAATTTAGGTGAATTTGACATGCTAAATTGTCTGTAAAGTCTTTGTGTGTCCCTGTGATGAGCTGGCAACTTATCCAGGGTGTTCCCCACCTCTCACCCATAGCCAGATAGATGAAGCATAGCCTGTGACCCACATTTCCGATAAGCGACATGATTGTGATTATCTTGTCAAGAAGATGAATGAACCAACACTGAGATTATCTCCCAATCCTTATATTGGGGTGTCCAAGATGTAGCTAAAACAAAATAGTGGATGCAGTTTTTGTGAACTGTGGCCTCACGCTAAGCAGCATTTTACCTATCGATATCACAGAGAACACTTCACCAAATACACACCAGTTGTACTGTGTATAAGAAACAGCAACCTGTGGAACTGCCACAAGCAAAACAACACTTCTATTTCTACTTTTACAGCATCTTTCAGTTTGAAACCAACCCATCCATCCATCCATCCATCCATCCATTGTCAACCGCTTATCTGGGACCAGGTCACGGGAATAACAGTCTCAGCAGGGATGCCCATACTTCCCTCTCCCCAAACACCTCTTCCATGTCTTAAGTCTTCTCCTTGTACACAAGCAGCATTCACCCATTCACACACATTCAAACAGTGATGGCTGATACTGGGGGCCAGGACAAGGTGCTACCTGCTCAGTAGGACGGTTAACACAATCTCTGTCACTCATGAGCCGAAGAATGGCCACTGAAAGCAATCTGAGGTTCAACTTTATGATCAAAAAACTTCAATGTAAATGGAAACCACTTATAAGTGACTGTAGAAGAAAATAGATGGACTTTCTCTCCAGCTCTTTTTCAATAAAGTTCACCCAGGGTACAGTAAGTTTCATACTTATTTAACTTAATTTCTTGATGTTAGACATCGGATGATTTTTTGTTGTTATTGTTTTCCTAACCTCTATTTTACTTATTGACCTACTAATGATTTTTTATGCCTTATATCTCAAATATGGACATTGATACATCTGAAAATTGTGAAGAAAATGAAGAGAAAAAACTGTTCACACCAGAGATTATCAAAATGAGTTCCAACACAGCAGGAGGAATGTGTGAGTATTTATATTACCACTGTAAACATCAGTTTGTCCCGTTAAATGGCAGCGAGGAACATCCTGCTGACATCCAGCACTCACACAAAGTTATTACTAACCAATGGAATGGCAGGACGGGGGCCATAAGTTAATTTATTGGACGAAGGCCACACACACACACACACACACACACACACACACACACACACACACACACACACACACACACACACACACACACACACACACACACACACACACACACACACAATGATGTATGAGGATGTGGAAATATTGGCAGGAACAAACTGGAGTAAACTCCATCAATATTCTGTGTGTATGTGTGTGTGTGTGTGTGTGTGTGTGTGTGTGTGTGTGTGTGTGTGTGTGTGTGTGTGTGTGTGTGTGTGTGTGTGTGTGTGTGTGTGTGTGTGTGTGTTAGAACAATGAATAAGAGTCAATTTTACCATGTTTTTCTAATATGATTTACACGCCAGACGCCTTTTTAAATAATTGCTTGGACACATTCACACACATGAACAAATGAAAGAAATAAATACATAGAACAAAGAAGGGAGACATAGAAAGTCACTCTTTTTCTGTTCTCACAGGATCTATTTAATAATTTAGTTGCCAAACATACTTTTATTTTATTGCATGTATAATTATATAGTTATAGAGCATGTGCTGTGCTTCTGTAGTGATTAAAAACAGGAGTAGTAAATTGCAGCGAGACATAATCCAACTCAAATATTAGAAAACATTAAACTAGACTTTATGAAATAAGTGGAAACACAGTAGGAGTTAAGTTATTAATCTTCATGAAATATAAGACAGTTGTAATATTTAATATACAGTGATGGAGTCACATGGAGCTTGTTGGTTATTATATAGCTATAATATCACCAATGCTGTAAAACAGAATACAAAAATAATTAAAGCAAACCAAAACACACTCCACGCACTGCAGGCTGTAAATTATAAAGTCTTGTGCACAGATGGTGTGTGTGTGTGTGTGTGTGTGTGTGTGTGTGTGTGTGTGTGTGTGTGTGTGTGTGTGTGTGTGTGTGTATGTGTGTGTGTGTGTGTGTGTGTGTGTGTGTGCCTGTGTGTGTGTGTGTGACTGATTTACAGCCTCTGACATGTCAGGATGAAAAGGAAATTGAAGTCTAAGACCAGAAACTATCAATCCACACACTGACGCAAACACACACATACATGTAGCAGCTGTTGCTCTAATTAGCGCTGCCATGCTGAACACACTAATCACCATTACCTCGCTCTGTCTGCTAATTCAAAGATCAATTTAATTTTATGGATTCTTTATTGGAATTATAAGTCAAAGAAAATCCCGCCTCTCCGCCCTGATTGACAGCTTTAACCACCTGTTAGAAGCCTGCACATGTCCACCACCTCCACCGTATAATTGTCAGTTATGGTTTACCGGTAATTTGTGAGACAGCAACTTTCACATCTAATTTCACATTTTGAAATTCAGATTTTATTATCTTTTGAATTTGAAGTTTTAAGACAGACTTACTACTGCTTTCACACGAACACAATTACAGAAACATACAGACGTTAGTAAGACTTTAGATATGTTACAAACACATATAAAAAAGGACAAAATACAAACTGTGATCATCACTTTGAAATCCATCAAAGACCAACCAAAATCAAAGACATTATGCCTTAAATAAAAGTTAGGTTCCTACAATAAGTCTCTAATGATGCTCCAGCTGATCTTAGAATACTGACTGTAACAAAAGATTAAAACTGTCCCATTAGCTTCTTGGCTCTAGCTCTATTTGCAAAACATATAGAACAATTTATAATGGGTCTTCTCACATCAAAAGCCTTTAGTTATAGTTCTAGATGGTTCATCTGATCTACTACACACTTGACATGTGATATTTGGGACATCCAAAGAAGGGCAGACTCAAATTTGGTTCAGTTTGGTTTGGTGACTCAATATCATTGAATTTAGAGTGAATGCTGCTATGTGCACACAAACTAAAAGTATGGGATGAATAGAAGTGTCGTCAAACTGTGTACAGTTTGTGTGAAACTCTACAAATCATCACAAAAACATGCATCTAAGGAGGGTTGGTTGTGTTGGGCTATGTTGTGTTGGGTTATGTTATGTTATGTTGGGATATATTATGTTGGGTTATGTTACGTTATGTTGGGTTACGTTATGTTATGTTATGTTGGGTTATGTTATGTTACGTTATGTTACGTTAGGTTATGTTATGTTATGTTATGTTATGTTATGTTGGGCTATGTTACGTTGGGTTATGTTATGTTATGTTATGTTATGTTATGTTATGTTATGTTACGTTACGTTATGTTATGTTATGTTATGTTATGTTATGTTATGTTATGTTGGGCTATGTTATGTTATGTTATGTTATGTTATGTTATGTTATGTTACATTATGTTGTTACGTTATGTTATGTTACTTTATGTTGTTACGTTATGTTACGTTACGTTACGTTACGTTACGTTACGTCACGTCACGTCACGTCACGTCACGTTACGTTACGTTACGTTACGTTACGTTACGTTATGTTATGTTATGTTATGTTACGTTTTGTTATGTTATGTTATGTTATGTTATGTTATGTTGGGCTATGTTATGTTATGTTATGTTACATTATGTTGTTACGTTATGTTATGTTACGTTATGTTGTTACGTTATATTACGTTACATTACGTTACGTTATGTTATGTTATGTTGGGCTATGTTATGCTGTAGGCGGTTACGTTACGTTACGTTACGTTACGTTATGTTATGTTATGTTATGTTACGTTTTGTTATGTTATGTTATGTTATGTTATGTTATGTTATGTTATGTTGTGTTATGTTATGTTATGTTATGTTATGTTATGTTATGTTATGTTATGTTATGTTATGTTATGTTAAGTTATGTTGTTACGTTACGTTACGTTACGTTACGTTACGTTACGTTACGTTACATTACATTACGTTACGTTATGTTATGTTATGTTGGGCTACGTTATGCTGTAGGCGGCACGGTGGCGCAGTGGTTAGCGCTGCCGCCTCACGACACGGCGGACCCGGATTCGAGTCCCGCTCTGTGCGGAGTTCGCATGCTCTCCCCGTGTCTGCGTGGGTTCTCTCCGGGTTCTCCGGCTTCCTCCCACCTCCAAAAGCATGCGCTTCAGGTTGATTGGCCGGTCCCAAATTGACCATAGGAGTGAGTGTGTGTGTGAGTTTTTGTTTGTTTCTATGTGGCTCCGCAGTACACTGGCGTCGTGCCCGGAGTGTCCCCCGCCTCACGCCCTGAGACTGCCAGGATAGGCACTGGCTACCCCGCGACCTGCGTTTACGGATTAAGCGGGTTGGAAGATGAATGAATGAATGTTATGCTGTGTTATGTTACGTTATGTTGGGTTATGTTTTATCATGTTGGGTTATGTTAGGCAAGCACACCCAGGCTGCAGTGGCTCCAGACCGACTCTTCATCCAAACTTGTAATTTTGTTCTACCGTTTAATGACAAATAAAGTCTTTTTCTTATTTTTCTTCTTGCTCTTTCATAATTTGACAACTCATCAAGAAATACCACCAGCAATCTTGTTTACTATGTTAAAACATTCCTGTTAATATTCACTTAATGACGTAATTTATTCTCTGTATAAATCAGCAGTCATTCATGCACTCTGCTGTTATTTAAAGGCCTCAAGACCCATAAAGACCCATAACGTGTGGGAGTATTTTTAACAGGGGTTCAGCATAATGATGGATGGTTAGCTCTGCAAATTGAAAATGTCTCATCACAGCATGAAATATCAGATCTATTGTTTTATATTTTCTGTGTAGTTAAGAACAGTGTATCTTGAGGAAAGGCCTCGAACGGTTGCCACCACCTACGACGTGCTTCAGCCGTTTCCTTCAGCTTTCACGTTTATCAGCCATTGTTTTGTCTTTATAAAGAGCAAATCAGATTTCAGATCAGATTCTGAAATAAAATACTGATTCCACGTCAGAGTTCTGCAGACTGATGTTCATTGACTGCTGCTCCATTCCAGATGGGAAGCTTAGAATGAGTGAATCCCAAAACACACTCACTGGTTTGTCACACACGTTAACTTCAGTTGCAGTCAGCCACTCTGAAACATGATGCTGTTTATTTGATGCACTCTGCTTCCGATGTAACGTCCATTCTTTCTAGGAGAAACTAGGAGAAATGACATCATCATACCAAACAAATCGGAGCGACAGTGATGATTATAAAAATCCTTTTACATTTTTTTTGTCACAGCATCTTTTCAAAATGTACAGTCGCTCACAATGGTTGCTCTTGAGTGCGAGTTCTCCAATTAGATCCAAAACCAGTGTAAAGAAATGTCTCCCAGTGCTGTATAACGCCCAATTCTGTGCTGTTCGACACAAGAACGGAGTGCATCATGTATAATAAAAGTGCTCCTGTATAGTGTTATGTACTGATCAGTCATAAACTGAGTCATGCATTGATGTAACATAAAGAATGAGGCTTGTGAGAGAAATTTTGACGGTGCATAAGCTGAGCAATGATCTGCATTTCATTATAAGTTTTGTTGTTTGGAATGTTTGATAATTCAGTGATGTCAGAAACATCTGAATATTGTTTTTGCCACACTCCAGATGAAGCCAGACGGCCCCCCAGAGGGCCTGAGGCAGCCTCACACAATGTAATAGGTGTGTGGAGCCTCCAGGTCTGAAACATAAACTAATGCAGAATTGGCTCAGAAGTTAATTCATTCTAGACTCCACTGATTGCAAAATAATTTGTGATTGAATGGAAGTACATGAGAAAATGACCCTACTTCTCATTTGATTTATTAGCTCATTAAACATTCTTCTAATGAAGCTCATTCACCCCTTAGTCTTTCAGTTAAATCACACTTTGTCAGCAACAGTAAAAGTTGGTCTTCACCAACATCCAGGCTCCATTAGGAAGGTTTTCCTAAACATATTCATTTTTCATTCATTTTCACATTCGTTGTCGTGGGTCGCAGGGAGCTGGAGCCTGTCTCAGCTGACTGAGGGCATGAGTCGTGGGGAAATTCCGGGCGCGACGCCAGTGAACCGCGTTTCCCAAAGATATCACAACCTTAAAATGTAATGATGTCAGTGTGATGCCAGAGACTGCTCAGGTGTGGTGTACAGGTCATTTCCTCTATCTGTGTCACATGGGTTTACCTCTGTTGCAGCGCTTTGACGCAGCAAATACAAAACATAATTCATTCCAAGATGTTGTTCGTAAATTGAATTGTTCATAAGTCATTATTTATTGAATTTCATTCTATAATCACCATTTGACGTCATTTAAATGCCATCACTACTCTAAATACTAAAGTACTATTCTCTAAGACTTATCAGAAACAATTACAGCAGTGTTCTCGTTTGTCTCATCGGGGACGATCATCAGACAGCGTGTGTTACTGGGACGCAAGCTTTAAATGCATCTTCAACAAGTATATTCACAATTTATCCATTTCTGCACTTAAATTTCTCCACTTAAATCTACATTATGTTTTGATCTCGCGTGAGTTTCTCGTCACGAGACTCAGCTGCGTGATTCTGCCTTGTTAAAATCGACCAAACGGCAACACGACGTCTGCTCGTTTTGCAAGGAGTTAGTTAGACCCTCCAGAGCAACAATGAGAGTCCTTTTGGGTTTGTCTGTATGTTGAAGCGCTTTGAAATGACAGCTGATGTTATGAAGCGCTGTAAAAATGAAGGTTGATTGATTGATTGATTGGTTGGTTGATTGATTGATTGATTGATTGATTGATTGATTGATTGATTGATTGATTGATTGATTGATTGATTGATTGATTGAATGATTATCACCATGCCTCCTATAAAGATGCAAAAGTTGGAGAAAAAAAATGACAATGAGTGCTTTCTTGAATAAAAAAACAATCAGAAATTAATGAAGAAAAAGAAACAGATATTACTACAGATATTACTGAAATGTGTGTGGAGAAGTTTCTGTCAGCTTGGTGCAGTGTCCACGGGTGAATATATGAATTAGAAACAAAGAAAACTATTGAGTGAAAAGCAAAAGTAAAAAAACCAAACTGTATTACATCTTTTTTTAAATTTCTAAAACAGTTTTTTTTAAATGACTACCAGGCTTTAACATGTGGATACAACTAATATATAAATTTACTCGTTTTTAACAAACAGTTATGATGTTATTAATAAAATCATTAAAATTAACAGTTTGTTTAGTTTTCATATTTTACTATTGGCAAAACTCAATCCTTGCGTCTTTTCTACTGTATATTCTGTCATTACTATTGGAATGCATAAACGTCATGTTAGGATGCACACATTTTTGTTGAAGCGCATCCCAATGATGCACTACTTTCTTGAGGTAAAATGAACTCCGATTACAGCACACACATACAAAAAAAATTAAAATGATGAAATAAAATAAAGTACATTTTGTTTCAACTTAAGTCATTTTGGATTATAAATCTGTTTTAAAAATAATATATGGAAAAATACTAATCAAGTTTACGTCATTTCACTTGACTTTACTACTGTCTACCAAAAATATTAAACTTAAAATGACTAGACAACCATTAAAAGCACATATCATGTTACTCTACAAAAGTAAGAACAAAATACATATTTTATAATGATACGTATGTATATGTATTAAAATGTGTATATGTACATATAATTGCAGTATCTACCGTTCTACCAGTTCGATTGTTTAAATGTGTTTTATTGTTGTTTTAGTGGTAAAAGATTTATTTATTTAGAAAGATTGCAATGCTTTTATTTTGGTAGACTGAAAGTTAGCGCTAACAGGAAATGGAACAGGAAGTAGGAAGTAGAGGCACAATTTGAACGGAGTTAGAGAGCATGACGATAATCGTATGTGTTACGTCACAATCAAGCGCAGTCCTCCCTGCCAATCCTTCAGGAAGCAACGGCTGTAAGTCTGGATGTTCTTCACATGTTTAATATTTATGGATAATTTGTAGAGTTTATTTATGATTTAAGAACTTTATTTGAATGTTTATCAGATAACTTAGCAGCTACTTTCTTACCTGTTGCATTTTCATTTGGTTAATTGTAAATTGTTTCTATATTTATAGCAATGTTTTACATATATTTTTTGTATTTTATTTTATAGTTTCATTCCAATTCAATCCATTTTTGATTCAAGCCAATTTAATGTTTCGCCGCAACTAAACTGCTGTGTGAAGAAGTTATTAAAGGAGCGACGACACTCATTTCCTGGCTCTTGAAAAGGAGTTTGGCTAGTTGTTTATTAATATTAACGCTTCGGAAGTATAACACATGAAGAGAACAGTAGATCTAACGTATATATGTAGGTTAGTGGTACCTTTACACATGGAATGTCAAAACAGGGCCAAAAAAACAAATTTACCACAAGCCGAGGGCCGGAATGGTTCGATGTTTATTAAAACGTATTGAAATTAACATAGCCTATTGAACCAAGTGCTAACACAGTGTATATTAATGTAATGATTAAATAAATAGAGCAATACTTTCTTATGGCTCTGTCAGTAACTTCAAGGGGAAACTTTTCAACAGGCAAACAGCAAGAAAGTAAATTTCCCTTCAAAAACAAAATATGTCCCTTAATATCAAGATAAATGCATAAATGAACTTGCATGCATCATAAACTGAAAATACATTATTGTGCATGCGTTATTCACACGAACAATAATAGTATTGTGCATACACAATAATAATGCATTACTGTGCAAAAAATAATTTTTTTTTTAAATCATTGTGCTGCTCTATGATCCTATCAATCACTGCTTTGAAAAAGATTTTTAAAAAAAATCAAATCCTTTCTCATGGCTCTCATCTGCGTAGCTGTGGCACCGAGCAGCACCGCTTAGTGTCACAAACCCCACTGAGCGGTGCTGCTTGGTGGGGTTTGTGGCAGAAAGTGGAACTGCAGGACAATAGTCGGATATGACGGTTCTCGTTTGTCCGTGTCTCTGAATGTTTGTATGTTGAATGTTTGTATGTTGAGGACTACCTGTATATTGGAACACATCTCTTCCAAACACTCTTAAATTCTGGTGCTCATCTCATGCCACCGTTCTGTACAGGTTATCTACTTCCACACTACTTTCTATATTGGATCACAGGAATCCAAATCATTCATTTATGGTGCTGTGCTCCAAACGACTCGTCTGAGTGGTGGAGGTGTTTGGGGGAAACGCCTGTGGAACCTGTGGGTGATGTTCTCAGCGCTGAGGCGTCTCTCTGAGTCTCAGCTGGCTCTACATATATTACACTTAACAGGGCCGAGCAGGGAGAAATTGAGATGAAAAGACTTGAGTTGAAAAGTTCAGCTCACTCCCTGTGGGCAATAACCGGCTGGTACTGACACACAGATTCTTTATCATATATTCATCTGTTCTATCTGCTCATTCACGCCGTTTTCATCTCACTCTGAGCTACCCTCATTTAGCCTCACCCCGAAACCCTTTCTCTCTTTCTCTCTTTCTTTCTTTCTTGCTTTATAACACAATAACAGAGATGTGAATTCCTTTTTGCATGAATCTCTTTTGGATTTTGTGTCAATGTGATTATCTTGTAATTTGGCTTTTATGAATGAAAGTGACTTTAAAAATCAAAAATCTTATTGACACACTTTCTATTCCTTCCATCTGTGTAGCAGGAGGCAGATTAAAAGAACTGGATCCCATTAAACACTCATCATCTGCATGCTGCTGTGTGTGTGTGTGTGTGTGTGTGTGTGTGTGTGCGCGTGTGTGTGTGTGTGTGTGTGTGTGTGTGTGTGTGTGTGTGTGTGTATTTTTCTGGACCTTGGCTTTGTGTGCATGCCGTCACGTCCATGCAGTATGTTTAATAACATGCACACATCCACACACGTGGATTTGTGCATGTTCAGTGTGTGTATGTGTGTGTGTGTGTGTGTGTGTGTGTGAGTGTGTGTGTGTGTGTGTGTGTGTGTGTGTGCGTGTGAGCGTGTGTGTGTATGCTCACGTGTGTGTATGCGTATATGCATGTGAAGCAGAGGGATGATGGTGTAGCAATCTGAGGCTGGTTCATCAGGAGGTCAGACACACACGCACATGCACACGCACACACACACACACACACACACACACACACACACACACACACACACACACACACACACACACACACACACACACAAACACACACACTGTGAACTATCGAGAGAGAGATGGATGGCAGTCTGAAGCTCCCTGCTGCTTTGGTAGGGAAATACATGGACCTGAGGTACCCATGGTTACACGTGCACACACATGCACATATAGCACACATATATGTTTAAGACTATATAAACACACATCCATTCACACACTCTCTCAAACAAAGACACACTTACACACCTTCGCTCACTATTTTTCTTTCCACTGTCAGATGACTGAAAATGAAACAACATGGAAATTACTGTGGGTTTCCCTCCAGTATGACCGTTTATCACAATGTTATAACAATTTCTTTCATTTTTTTTAATTTAAGTGTATGATTCTCTTTTTCATTTTGCACAAACATTAAAAGTACAAACACACACACAAATGAAGGAATCATAGTCACAACATTTTACACTTCCTGTCCTCTTACTATATCTTTTTTAAAAACAACTCTTTCCTTTCCAGTATTATTATTTGCTCATAAAATATGATGGTTATGCTAACAAATGCACGTGCTCACAATGTAAAGCATCCATTACATGTGTCAAGTGTATTTGAGGTGCTTTCCTTTACATTCTTTGTCTTTTTATTGCTTATTATATTCTTATTTGTTTTTGATTTTTTTGGAAATGGGAAAGTCTAGTATTTAATTCCTCAGGTGCAGAATTTATTAATATATCACTGAATAAACCCAAATGTTAACACCTGATAAAAAAAAATTAAATGACAGGTATATGGAAATAAAAACGAGCTCTTTTTCTGCTTTCTGGGAGGTGTTAAAGGTCTCATATTAACCTGAAAACATTTTTCCAGTAGAGAATTGACCTATAGGCTCAAATCAAGGTAAGCCAACTACAGTTACAAATACGGTTTTCAGATCCATGCTCATCATCTATTTTAGTGTAACTAAATAATTCTCATTACAAGATTTATTGTCATATTATTCAATAAATAAATAGGATTAAAACTCAGCAACAACCTCTTAAAAACTTAACTGAGAAAAATGTGAACTATGATCTACAGCAATGTTGATCAAATGTTAGATATTGAATAGAGACAAAGCCTCAAGCTTAATAGATCACCATGGATCAGAGGGCAGCAGGTCAGGCATTAATGGAGCTGCACATTTATTACCATAAATCATTACGTAATGATACGTAATGATTAGCTTGATTCAAATTATTTACTGCCTTTAATTAAAACAGTGGTTCTTTAATGAATTGTGCATTAATGTCACCTTTTTCAAAGAACAAAACCAAGACAGTGCATGAACTCACATGAAATGACCTACCTGTAAATCAGTGTGACTCCTGCTGTTGTCATAGAGACCAGTTCAGATATGCGTAGCTTCACCTTGACAACTGTTACTCTGATGTCATTTTCACACCAAAGTCTGTTTCTGTTGTTTTCCATCAGCTTCAGGAAGTGTTCCTTTATTTTTACCAGCACCAGACTAGAGTTGCTCAACTTGACATTCAGATCCTACAGAATGCTGACTCGCATCACGTTCTGTTATACAGTACATGTAAATTCACGTTGCACATATTCGTCCGACCACTTTCTTTTTTTTGCTCAACATAGTTATTATGAATTAAAATATTAAGAAAGCAATCAGAAGACGTGCCATCATAACAGGCATAAATCGCCTACTGAGTGCACAAAATCCCCTGTAGCACAGGTAGGCTAATCAATGTAGCGTCACGTGATCACCTGCAGCCAGTGATGGCTTAGGGGGGCGTGTCATCACGAATTGACACGATGTGTCAAACGTACGCAGTGACTCGTGTATGTTTGGCAAAAACATACACGACCTCCGTCTCCGCCGAACCCCTGAGACCGACTCACCGAACCCCTAGAGTTCGATCGAACCCAGGTTAAGAACCACTGTATTACAATGTCTGAATTGCTATGATAAATGAGCTTTTCAGATCTACTTTTTTACCTGCATCAAAGTCAAGATTGTCTTTTCTTTTCCTCTTGTGTGTAAATGAGTCAGTTGTTCATAGCTCTGAAAGTGAATGCTAAATGTGGATTCACACCTAAAGAGATCTTTGCTGAACTCCAGCCCAACCTGTCTACACAGTGTTTCTTAATTTGGTTTTTATCTTTTTAATAATCCTGTGATTAACCCAACCAGCCAGCCAACCGTTCAGGACAAGAGTCAGTTGGTGATACCTCAGCACATTCCTGAGGGAATGTGTTCACATGAACAACACTGTCTGCTGAGTGCAAAATTCAGATCAAACATCTTAACTCCAACTTGTTGACTGTATTTAATAATGTCAGGCCTTGCATTGCAAAATGAACTTCTCTACAATATTATATTCTATCTTTGAGAAAACAAGGAAATACTCTAGTCTATTGCACCTTTATACCAGTTCCACTTTGTGCCAAAATGTCACTTGTAGTTCTTTGTTTAAACAACACTGGATTTTGGAATTCAAACTTGAATGTATTGTAAGTGAAAGAACCCCATATATGTGATTTGTAGTGGTGTGTGATTCTATTCAGTACAGTTGAATTGTCTCTAATGAAAGAGATGAAGAAAAAACAAAGCAGCAAATTTGATCTTCTCAAACGCTGAAAAGTGTTTTTTATTAAATTGTTCACCCACAAAGAATCCTGACTGCTTCATTGTTGACACGTATTTCATGGTTAGTATGCAAAAGACCAGTAAGTGGATGAACTCTCAGCTAAATGTAATAAAGTAAAAGTTTGATATTTCCTTTTGCAATCTCTCTAAAATTATGAAGAACCATGAACAGACTCATGTAAAAGTATCTCCAGTGTAATGACGCCCTAATGCATCTTTGGAATGTCATGTAATATTAAGTTCATTATAAGGGTGTCCTTAAGAGAAGAGGTAAAATGAATAAATCTCAGGTGTGAGATTAGGGAGTGGTGACCAAATAGGAATCAAGGTGATGTCACTGAATATCCTGTTTGTCACTAAAAATGTGTTTAAAACCATGTTTCAAAAGGCTGTTTTTGATGATTATTGTACTACAGCAAACCTGAAACTTGAGACTGAGGAGGTATGAGGAGGTACAGGAGTGTATACAGAGAAAGAGGTTAGCTAAGAAGAAGTGGGACACTGAGAGGACTGAGGAGAGTAGACAGGAGTACAGGGAGATGCAGCGTAAGGTGAAGGTAGAGGTAGCAAAGGCCAAACAAGAAGCTTATGATGACTTGTATGCTAGGTTGGACAGTAAGGAGGGAGAGACTGATCTATACCGGTTGGAAAGACAGAGAGATAGAGATGGGAAGGACGTGCAGCAGGTTAGGGTGATGAAGGATAGGGATGGAAGTCTATTGACAGGTGCCAGTAGTGTGATGGGAAGATGGAAAGAGTACTTTGAAGAGTTGATGAACGTGGAAAATGAGAGAGAACAAAGACTAGAAGAGGTGACTGTTGTGGACCAGGAAGTAGAAAAGATTAGTCAGGATGAAGTGAGGAGGGCATTGAAATCTAACATATGCTGTCCCTCTGATGTACTCATTCCTGATCCTATCCTTCATGGTAACTCCCAGAGAGAACCTCAGCATCTTCATCTCTGCTACCTCCAGCTCCGCCTCCACCTTGAACTCCTCTGTCACACCTACACACACCTCACCACTGTCTTACAGTCCTCATACATGTCCTGCACCGCTCTAACATACTTCTCTGCCACTCCATGGCGACCCCTGAAGGGTAAAGCTGAAAGGAAAAGAAGAAGAAGAATCAAACCTCCACTTCAGGAGGAACGGTGTGGTTTTAGCCCCGGTCGCGAAACACTGGACTAGCTCTACACTTTCTTGGGGTGAAGAAGTTTAATCAATTCTTCTTTCCATTATATAACAAATTTTATTTCAGTTAATTTTATTTCACAGGTCCACAGATCAGTCTTTAGTTGTTTTCTGGTCTGCTCCTGCACTTAGAACCAACACCAGACTTTGAGCTTCACGCTGAGAGACAAAGCAGTCTGAGGTCCAGTTCATCCCTCGAGTTAGCTACCTGTGTGAGCCTCTTATTGTCACGCCTCTGTGGACAAATCAGACAAGGCCTGTCTGTCGATTCAAAGCCTCACGTCAGAACTTTTCCAGTAGACTGCCACCACACGTCAGGATGGAGAACTCATGCTGAAAGATCGCAGCCAATGTGAGTTCATGGCTCTGCATTAACGAAGTGGAGCGCTCACACCGTATCATTCAGTCCTTCATTCAGGTTGTCAGACCCTCCCCCAGCTGCAAACGCTTCAGTCTCACGCCCAAGGCTGATGGTATATAATACTTCCATCACAATACATCTAATACATTTAATCATTCTCTGTGGCACAAAGAAAGAAAACACCAACTTCAATTTATCAACTGAAACTGCAGCTGTGGCTTCTACATTACTGCCCCCAGATGCCGTGCTGTGTGTTACTGTGTGTGTTGCATCAATGAAATCACATCATAATATGGATAATACAGTAATCCCTTGGTGCTTGCAGTTAATGCGTTCCAGGACCACCCGTGAAAAACGAAATTTCACAATATAGCAACAAACTATTTTATTATTTACAATAATTTAAACGTTTCTGAACCCCCCCATACTGATTTAAACCACCTTCTATCTGTATTACCTTTTCCCACACTCTGATAGACTGTTTAAAACACTTTTGTATTGCACTGCTGTCAGCCAATAGCATGCGCACATGGTATCACCTGACTACCTACTAAAAATTTGCAATGTACTAAAGCCGTGCATCATGAACCGCCAATAAACAAGGGGTTACTATATGTGTGTGTGTGTGTGTGTGTGTGTGTGTGTGTGTGTGTTGGGGGGGTGGGGGGGCACAGCACAGTAAGAGCCAAACAGACAAAAATATAGTCGATACTGCAGGGTGATGAAGAGGTGATGAAGACAGGTGTTATTTACTTTATCTTAGTCCTTATATTACCAAGTGACATCATTTAACCACTCAAGCTGTAACTGTGTGTAAAAGTGTTTGAATGTCAAGACAGTCTTAAAAAATCTCCCTTTAAAAGCTTCTTTTTTTTTTTTTTTTGGAATCCGTAGTGCACCGGCGTCATGCCCAGAGTGTGCCCTGCCTCTCGCCTGCAAGTCTTCTGGGATAGGCTCCAGCAATCATGTGACCCGCACAAACCGAAACAGCCGTTAAGAAAATGAAGGAATTAATACATTTATTTCTATCATTATAATTATAATAATTTTTAGTATTTTCATTGTCAATAGACCTTCAATGAGGCAGCAGGGGGGTGCAGCGGGCGGCACTGTCACCTGACAGTAAGAAGGTTCTGTTCTCCCCGTGTCCTTGTGGGTTCTCCCTGGGTTCTCCAGCTTCCTCCCACCTCCAGAAACACGCAGCTGTGGTGAAACGGTCACTCTGTGTTGTCTGTAGGTGTGAGTGTGTGAGTGGTTGTTTGTCTTTCCTGTGGCTTCGCAATGTGCCGGCGCTGTGTCCGGGGTGTACCACATCTCTCACCTGTAGTCGGCTGGGATAGGCTGCAACAACAAAAAAGAAAAGCAGCTGTAGATGGATGGATGGATGGATGGATGGATGGATGGATGGATGGATGGATGGATGGATGGATGGTACTTTGATGGGGACGTGCCAAAAACAGAAATATTGAATTTTAAAGTAGCTGCATTAAACAGGATGGATTTTTTATTACTCTGATAGAACCCTGAGTGCACACACACACACACACACACACACACACACACACACACACACACACACACACACACACACACACACACACACTGAAGTTCAATGAGTTTTCTGGAAAATTGAGCTCCATTATTTGAATTGAAACTCCATTTATTCTTTTCATGACCACAAAGGTGCTGGTAATAGTTTGACAGCAGGTGACCTCCTGCTGACCGTGTGTGTGTGTGTGTGTGTGTGTGTGTGTGTGTGTGTGTGTGTGTGTGTGTGTGTGTGTGTGTGTGTGTGTGTGTGTGTGTGTGTGTGTGTGTGTGTGTGTGTGTGTGTGTGTGTGTGTGTGTGTGTGTGTGTGTGTGTGTGTGTGAAGGTGTCCATTGACTACTACTGTAGCAGAGACTCTCCTGTGTGTTTCATGTGTCAGATGTGTTTGTGTCCCTGAACACAGCTCGTTTCCTGTCCAACATCTGCACCACATAAACACCCCAACGCGCACGTGTGTGTGTGTGTGTGTGTGTGTGTGTGTGTGTGTGTGTGTGGGTGTGTGTGTGTGTGTCTCATGCCTTTGATTGTATGTGTGTGTGTGTATACAGAGGCCTCACTGTGGACTTCTCTCCATACATCATTGTGTGTACATGTGTGTGTGTGTGTTTCTCCTCCTTACGCGTCAGAATATGACGTGACACACACACACACACACACACACACACACACACACACACACACACACACACACACACAGGGCAGGGATGTCCCAGCTTCACTTCCACTCTTATTCACACTCATATGGTGTGTGTGTGTGTGTGTGTGTGTGTGTGTTGTGTGTGTGTGTTGTGTGTGTGTGTGTGTGTGTGTGTGTGTGTGTGTGTGTGTGTGTGTGTGTGTGTGTGTAGGTGTTCACTCAACCTCTCCTTCAACATTCCTGCTGAGCAGAGCAGAGGTCACTGCCAGGACAAGTCACTGTGTGTGTGTGTGTGTGTGTGTGTGTGTGTGTGTGTGTGTGTGTGTGTGTGTGTGTGTGTGTGTGTGTGTGTGTGCGTGTGTGTGCGTGTGTGTGTGTGTGTGTGTGTCTCTGGACCTCGGCTGTCCGGGATGAAGGATGGAGAGAGGGAGGTGAAGGAGAGGTGAGAGGGTGACGGGGAGGAGGTCAACCCACGGTCAAATCCAACGCCCCGTCCCGCCGTCTGCTCCCCCCCTGGTCTTTGTCATCCACGCATCCATTTTGTCAGACCGCTCCCCTCTTCTTCCTGTTTGCTGTTGTATCTCCTTCCTCACATACACACACACGCACGCACACATACACACACACACACATACACATACACATACACACACACACACACATACACACACACACACATACACACACACACACACATTGTAACCCAGAATGTGACCCTGAGCAGTAATGGATAAAAAATGAGAGTGACCTTTGCCCTGTGGTTCCCTCCTTCCTCCCCTCCCTTCTTTTTTCTTCCCCTTAACCTACACTCCCCGTCTGCACTTACATTCCTTCATTCCTTTCTTTCTTTCTTTTTCTCTGTCTTTCTGTCTTCACCTCCGTCTTCTTTGCCTTTTCTTTTTGTTTCATCCGTGTTCGACGCATTCCGCTTCACTGGTGTGTGTGTGTGTGTGTGTGTTTGTGTTTGTTTGTGTGTGTGTGTTTGTGTGTGTGTTTGTGTGTGTTTGTGTGTGTGTGTTTATGTGTGTGCGCACACGTTCACATTTGTATGTCAGTCAGTCATCTTCAGATCACCACCTCTGTATCCGCCGCAGCGGGTCACAGGGAGCCGGAGCCTATCCCAGTGGCATAGGGCATAGGGGGACACTCCGGGCACGACGCCAGTGCACTGTGGAGCCACACAAAGACATACAACCATGCACACACAGACTCATTCCTACGGGCAACTTGGAACGGTCAATCAACCTGAAGCACATGTTTCTGGAGGGGGGAGGAAGCCGGAGAACCCGGAGAGAACCCACGCAGACACAGGGAGAACATGAGAACTCCACACAGAGCAGGATTCGAACCCGGGTCCGCCGTGTTGTGAGGCAGCAGCGCTAACCACTGCGCCACCGTGCAATGAAATATTTCAGTTGGAATAATTTACACACTCATTCCTTACAGTTTTTGCATCTCTTCTGTCCATAAGCCCCCTCCCTACTACTACCAGTCTACTACCAGTCTACTACCAGTCTACTACCAGTCTACTACCAGTCTACTACCAGTCTAATACCAGTCTACTACCAGTCTACTACCAGTCTACTACCAGTCTACTACCAGTCTACTACCAGTCTAATACCAGTCTACTACCAGTCTACTACCAGTCTACTACCAGTCTACTACCAGTCTAATACCAGTCTACTACCAGTCTACTACCAGTCTACTACCAGTCTAATACCAGTCTACTACCAGTCTAATACCAGTCTACTACCAGTCTACTACCAGTCTACTACCAGTCTACTACCAGTCTACTACCAGTCTACTACCAGTCTACTACCAGTCTAATACCAGTCTAATACCAGTCTACTACCAGTCTACTACCAGTCTACTACCAGTCTAATACCAGTCTACTACCAGTCTACTACCAGTCTACTACCAGTCTAATACCAGTCTAATACCAGTCTACTACCAGTCTACTACCAGTCTACTACCAGTCTACTACCAGTCTACTACCAGTCTAATACCAGTCTACTACCAGTCTACTACCAGTCTACTACCAGTCTACTACCAGTCTACTACCAGTCTAATACCAGTCTACTACCAGTCTACTACCAGTCTACTACCAGTCTAATACCAGTCTAATACCAGTCTACTACCAGTCTAATACCAGTCTACTACCAGTCTAATACCAGTCTACTACCAGTCTACTACCAGTCTACTACCAGTCTACTACCAGTCTAATACCAGTCTACTACCAGTCTAATACCAGTCTAATACCAGTCTACTACCAGTCTACTACCAGTCTACTACCAGTCTACTACCAGTCTAATACCAGTCTACTACCAGTCTACTACCAGTATACTACCAGTCTAGTACCAGTCTAATACCAGTCTACTACCAGTCTACTACCAGTCTACTACCAGTCTAATACCAGTCTACTACCAGTCTACTACCAGTCTACTACCAGTCTAATACCAGTCTACTACCAGTCTACTACCAGTCTACTACCAGTCTACTACCAGTCTACTACCAGTCTAATACCAGTCTACTACCAGTCTACTACCAGTCTATTACCAGTCTACTACCAGTCTAATACCAGTCTACTACCAGTCTAATACCAGTCTACTACCAGTCTACTACCAGTATACCAGTTTACTACCAGTCTACTACCAGTCTACTACCAGTCTACTACCAGTCTACTACCAGTCTAATACCAGTCTACTACCAGTCTACTACCAGTCTACTACCAGTCTAGTACCAGTCTAATACCAGTCTACTACCAGTCTACTACCAGTCTACTACCAGTCTAATACCAGTCTACTACCAGTCTACTACCAGTCTACTACCAGTCTAATACCAGTCTACTACCAGTCTACTACCAGTCTACTACCAGTCTACTACCAGTCTACTACCAGTCTAATACCAGTCTACTACCAGTCTACTACCAGTCTATTACCAGTCTACTACCAGTCTAATACCAGTCTACTACCAGTCTAATACCAGTCTACTACCAGTCTACTACCAGTATACCAGTTTACTACCAGTCTACTACCAGTCTACTACCATCCTGCTATCAACCTTGTTCTTCTTCTTGAAAACAATACTGTTCCAGCAGCAGCTCCTGCTTTTTGCTGTAACATCAGATGTCGCTTAAAACTAGAATCTGGTTTTTGCAAAATGACAGAAGACCTGAATAACTTGAGGAACATCTGGTGTCACAAAAATGTCCTATGCACTTTAGTTGATGATCAACTCACTCTTGCAAATTTCCTGATATAATGTACACATTTTTTATTGTATTTCTTTTTATTGGTTTTTACTATTTTTGAAGCACTTTAGCACTTGCATCTAATGTAAAATTGTAAAATGTTTGAGTGCGATTAAAGTGTTCTTGCAAAAAAAAAAAGTCTTCTTCTTTTTTTGCAGAAGTTGAAGCAGTGGGAAAACAGCGAGAACGATTTGATGTCCCAGTTGGTGAAACTTGAGGCCCAACTCCTGATGCAGACGAAGAAGAAGGGTTTCAGGAGGCTGATCAGGGTCTGATGTGACTGATCAGGGTCTGATGTGACTGATCAGGGTCTGATGTGACTGATCAGGGTCTGATGTGACTGATCAGGGTCTGATGTGACTGATCAGGGTCTGATGTGACTGATCAGGGTCTGATGTGATTGATCAGGGTCTGATGTGACTGATCAGGGTCTGATGTGACTGATCAGGGTCTGAGGGACTGGATGAACCTTCAGCTACAGAAATGTCCAAGATGTCTGATCAACGCTTGAAGTCTGAATGAAACGATTATAAAATTCCGTTTTGTGACTGAAAATACTCCAATACTGTACTCTAAGAAATGATTCAAGGACCTAGTAAATGTGACAGTAATATACATATAAGTATGCATGCTAAATAAAAATACTGTATATCTTCTTCTTCTATATCTTCTTTTTGAATGTGATTAAAGTGTTTTTGCAAAAATAAAAACAAATCTTCTTCTTCTTCTCAGTGCTCTGTTGAATTGTGGAAGATTTTGTGGCAAATCTGAAGGAAATTATCACCTTCTCCATTGAAATTATTCACTCATTCATTCAGTTTCACATCTGCTTTTTCCGCTGTAGCGGGAGCTGGAGCCTATCCCAGCTGACTGAGGACGAGAGGCAGGGAACACTCCAGGCACAACGCCAGCGCACCGCAGAGCCTCAAACACACACACGCTCACACCCAAGGGAAATTTGAAACAGATTTTTGGTAGGCAGTCATGTGATACTGTACACACATTCTATTGGCTGGCAGCATCAGGAAGTGTTCTACGTTCTGTGAGTCTCAGACTTCCGTGACACACAAAGTGTTTTAAACAGTCTATCAGAGTGTTTTAAAGGTAATACAGATAGAAGGTGGTTTAATATCAGTAAGGGGGGGGGGGGTTCACAAACGTTTAAATTACCCTAAATAATAAAATAAATAGTTTTTCGCAATATCGCAGAATTTAATTTTCCACTGGTAGTCCTGGAACGCATTAACTACGAGTAATGAGGGATCACTGTATTAAATTAATAAACACAAATCAATCTGATTTTACTTTTTTAATTCCCTTAAACTGAAACACTAACACAGGTGTGTATTCTTTATCACAGTGACATCATGATTGTCATATTCATGTCTTGACCTTCAGACTTTATGCTGTATCCTTGTCTTATGTCATAATACTGTTATGGAACACATGCGTGTGTTAATCTGACAAAAACTCAATCCTTGGTTATCTGGTTATTTTCTGTCATGTTGTGTGTTTTCGGAGATTTTATTTTTAATTTCATTATATAATACATCCAGACTTCATATTATTCAGATGAACCATATAGTTTTTTTATTTTGATCATTTTGAAATTATATTCTTATAAACCCTGTCAAATATATTTTATTAAAATTTTTATGACTTTATTTTTAAATAAAGCTATTTCAGAATGCAGTTTTTGCATTTGCTTCTATTACAATTTGTTATTTCATGTCTATGCTGAAAGAATGCAGTGAGCCAAGTCCATATTCACAGTAGCCTATTGTCATATAAACACGGATTAATAATAGTGTTCATATAAACTATTAAAAGATTTTTTCCACATCAAAACAATAAGGAACACCTGAATATGAAAAAATAATCTCAAATTTCACATCCATTACATGTACTTTAAAAGCTGTTGATGATATTTTATTTATATTTCAGGATTATTAAATGTGAATTCTCCTTATAATTCTTTTGAATTGCAATGATATGTTGAATAAATGTATAAAAGCTTTTTCAGTAGATTAAAATATAATGTAAATGACTGGTAATCAGCAGCAATCCAGCACGCATTATTGTAGCGTTAAAACATTCCTTCCGTAGTCTTTCTTTTTTTCAGAGTCATTTACAGAAACATGCTGGTTAATTTTATGTTGGATAATTAAAATGAGCAAATTTATTTTGTTAATGTCCATGACAAAAAATGTAAAGAAAAAGTTTTTTTAAAAATCAGGGTTTTTTGTCTTTTGGAAATGATGAAACAAAGTAGCTTCAATAGCTGAAATTTCTGTGCATGAAATGACGAACACAATAAGCAATAAAAATGTATTCATAAAACCAGCTGTTACTTCAATTTAATATCTAAAATGTTGAGTTGCTTTATTGTTTTCCATAACAAAACAAAAAAGGTTGCATTATTATAATTCCTTAGTTTCAGGTTGCAAAATGTTTTATCTCACAGAACACAGACACTAAACAAATGTATCAACCAAAGATATAGTAAATTAAATCAAATACTGAATTTAGCAGTTGAACTTACATTTTGAAGCTGAAACGGTCCAGAATTATTGACAAAGGTGTGTCCAAATGTCATTACGTCAAATATGTGTTTCACAAATTACTTAGAGCTACGGAAGAAGAACAAAGTCAAAATTCTAGATTGTTCAGCTGTATTAACACACACACACACACACACACACACACACACACACACACACACACACACACACACACACACACACACACACACACACACACACACACACACACACACACACAATCTACCACGGCTAGTTATTTCCAAACACATCTGCTGTGCGCCACCTGCTGGTTGAGACTGGAAGTCACTTTCTAGCTGGTTCCACTCAGGAGACAGTCAGCTGACTCCTGACCCAGAGACACTTGAGCAGTAAACAAGCACGTGGATTCACATGAGTTCAGAGGTCAGAGGTGGGTCAGAGAGGACAGAGGAAGGGCTCTCAGACCTGCTGATCACAGAGAACTCCCTGCAGCGACATTCTGGTTTCACTTCGAACTCTCCATCATTTAGAAACATTATCTCACAGACACAATCCCTCCTCCAACTCTTTCCAATCATTCATGAATATGATTAAAATATAAATGAACACTAATCTGATGCAGGGACTTCAACAGGGACCAGCCAAAGGTGATTTAGACATCTGTTCACATAGATTCTAACCTGTATTATGTATTTTTATATTGTTAATATATAACTATTTATATGCTATTTTATAATATGATTTATAAAATGCAAAAAAATCTCTGTGTGACATCATTCTTTTATTTTAATGTATTTGTTTTATTTTTAATTTCAAAGAAGTAAAACACACCTAAGGAAAATATCGCTATCATTATCATACCTATGAAGTAGTTTATAAAAACTGTGTGTGTGTGTGTGTGTGTGTGTATGTGTGTGTGTGTGTGTGTGCGTGTGTGTGTGTGTGTGTGTGTGTGTGTGTGTGTGTGTGTGTGTGTGTGTGTGTGTGTGTGTGTGTGTGTGTGTGTCTGTCCGACACATAAGTGCATAAATAAATAAATATGTATAATTGCGGCATTAACCTTTTTTGGCTATCTGTATTCAGATTGAACGTGGGGCAGAGGGCAGAGTGGAATTCTGGGAAATTTTGTGGGTATTTTGTGGGTATTGCTTCATTTACTGCACATAAATATGCACACATAAATTAAGGTGCCACCAAAAAATATAAAGTATAAGATCATATTTGAAAAGTGTACAACATGAATCAAATCCTGTGATAAAATATTGATATGAAGCATAGGATTTGCATCATAACCCATGGAGCCTCGATCTCTGATGCAGACGGAACCGTCTCAATGAAAAATATCGGTCAGACCCCCGTCTGACTTTGACTTGCTGTTATTTAAATGCATTGATGTAATTTCTGCTGCCAGGAATCTCTCAATCAAAACAAGGAACGCAGCAAACAGTTGGATGTTGTGATAATGTGACATGGGGGGGGGGTTGTTATCTCCGTTGTTAAACAACCACAAGCCTATTAAGATCCTGTTTGACAGAGAAACACAGAAATGTTGACGGATCAGGTCATCTTTTCAGGTTTTATACCTTCTGTCAGGTTCACTGTCGCTCCATTAGAATTATGGCAACAAATGTCCAAATGAAAGAAAAGAAAGAAATGAAATAAGCATCCTTTGAGAGAATTACAGATTTCTAGAGGGTATGAATGTTGTTGGAAACATAATATGCATAATTAATAGTAAATACTGCAGCTTTAATTGAAGGATGAATGTAGGTAATATGTGGACAAACCTTTGAAAAAGTCTACAATATAATGAGATTAAAATTTATTTTATTTTTTTTGAATGCCAACATTGATTACTTGTCAGAATTTTAGAGTGAGGCTGCCCACGTTGGGTCAATTAATTAGTTAAAGTGTATGTGAATAAAAAAAGTTTCAAAAATGTTTAATGTATTATTTTTAAAACTACAAATTTCTATTTTTTTCCAAATGGTATCTAATGGCGCAAATCTCAGAAAATACTGGCTGTGAAACATGTGATAAATATTTCTGACGAAGGCCCAGAACACTCACCAACTGTTTCCCCAATGTTCCATCTCAGTAACTTACATAGATCCAATATAAAAATGAACGAGTGTAACAAATATATACACTGATACGGTTCCATAAAACAAATTCAGTTGTGTCAATTCAATGAACACTGTCTCAATTCATTACAAATACAACTCATCACCGTGGTTTTAACCAAACTAACCGTACTAACCCCCATCGCCCCATCGAGTAGCTTTTTAATCTAAAATGTCACCTGCTGGTGGCCTGTTTAACTACCTGGCTGGGTGATTCTTGATGCTGTGGTGATCTTGGGTCGGGGTAATGATGATCTAGTAATGGTGGTACTTGGTTAGGGTCAGGCCACACCTGGTCTGTGTCTCACAAGTTCTTCCACCACAACTCTCCTCACCGGTTGCATAGCAGTACTGATACTCTAATGATTAGTTGATCAGTTAGAGTTAAAGCCATAATAACCAGTGTGGTAACAAAAAGCTGTAGGATCACGAACAATAAAAACCCTGTAGTCGGCTGTGGCCCCCGGACTGGGACACGGGAACTGCCTGATGCCTCCTGAGGGGCCTCTGCAGGACTTACATAAGGAAATCAGGGATGAATCACATAACATGATTACTTTGTGATACCAAGAAATGTTGTCAGAAGTTTTCCAGAGTAATCACAAGCACTGAAGTGTTACGGTTTAAATAGAACTACAACTAGTATAACCAGTGCAGGCTAACTGTCAGGCTAAGCCTCAGTATAACCAGAGGAAGAATTGTTATGACCCTATAATATGTAGCATAACTTTTAAACGTAGTCGCTACTGATCAATTAAATCAATCATCAATTCTTCATGTCTTCATGTCTTTAAGAGGAACTCTTTAAGAGGAGCTCTTGTGAACGTTGACATTCTACTTCCTGCTGATCAAAGTGAATTTTCCACCTCACAGGACGCTAAAGAACAGTCCACACCAACGCTGGTCCTGACTTCCTGAAGTTATGCTGAACTCTTCAGGGTTCTCTGGAGCCACTTGAGCCCCAACGGATTTCTTCTGATCATTCAAGACCCTGAAGACAACAGCTGAACCTCCACGTCTGCAGACAGTTGGTGTCGCTCCGTGAAGAAGTCCTGTCCTCATGCCCACCCAGCAGCACTGGGTTGGATCAGAGGTAACCGTGAGCCGTTCCACTATCCTCAGTGCTTTGGTGTCTGATTGGGAGGTTTGGCATCAGGTGAGAAGACCAAACATTTACCTGTTGCACTTTTCTGTCTTGATGGAGAAGTGACTGATGGTACAGGGCTGTAGGATTACTACTGGAGTACCATTACTACCAACGTAACTCATGTTGGAGACACCAAATGGACATATACTAGTAAAATGAGGCAAATATACCTTAATAATTTAAAGCCTGAATTATGAAATAATTGACAGAAAAAAAATCTAATTTTGGAAGCAGGGGTCAAATGGAACCTTCTGATGAATTTGTAGGAAAAAAATGTGTGTATGTAATTTTTGCTAAATCTGCAGATGCATGCGTCTAGACATCAAGTTTTTCAGGAAAAAACCATCAAACTTATTGAAAAGTAGAGTGTATCAAATACGATAAACTTGGCCATAAAGGGTTAATGCTGATTTGTCTCCCGTTTACATTATGATCTATATCGTCAGTTTTATCTATAATACTGAACATTTTTTGTACTTTTTCTGATATTTCTAATGCCAGAAGTCCCAAAACGTTGCAGGAAACAACCAGAGTTCACTCAGATCGAAGCTAACATGCTAGACTGTTGAAAACAAAGAAAGTACACAACTTCAAGTCGAGTAGGCCCACGGGTGATTGTGAACATTTATGTCATATGGCCGAAGACGCCACCAGTGGTGTCTGATCGTGAGAGCGGTGGGCAGGTGTCTGCAGACAGTACATTTGGCCATGTGCTTCCGTTAGCTTCCTCATGAAGGGAAGCTCTCTGTCTGTGACTTCCTTTCCTTAGCACTCTGGTGGAGTCTGTCTGCTCTGCTTCATTACACACTCATCAATATTTCAAAGACACTCTCACACATTCATCACTGGATGAGACCTCATTAAGGAGGAACCTCCTCCTCGTCTCCTTCTCTTTACAATACTTACTAATTAGAGTTTTCTCTAGCCCTCACTAGTCTCTTTCGCTCTTCATTCTGTCTTATGGTTTGGTGTTCTTCCAAAAGCCCTAAATCAAAAGTTTGGACATGCTGTGTGATAATGAATGCAGTCGACAAACACAAAGAATCAGAGAGTGATCCAGTGGCGGACTGATGACTGGAAGTACCAGGGCACCACCCCAGTGTTCCAGCAGGAAATCCACCAACACCCATTGATTAAACACAATTTAATTAGACAAAGAAAAAAAATCTGAAATTAACAAGTTTACTTAACCCCTAACCCTAACTCTAACCCTAACTCTACCTCTAACCTTAACCCCAACCCTAACCCCTAACCCTAACTCTAAACCTAACCCTAACTCTAACCCTAACTCTAACCCTAATCCTAAATCTAATCCTAACTCTAACTCTGACCCTAACTCTAACCCTAACTCTAACCCTAACTCTAACTCTAACCCTAACTCTAACTCTAACCCTAACTCTAACCCTAACTCTAACCCTAACTCTAACCCTAACTCTAACCCTAACCCTAACTCTAACCCTAACTCTAACCCTAACCCTAACTCTAACCCTAACCCTAACCCTAACTCTAACCCTAACTCTAACCCTAACTCTAACCCTAACTCTAACCCTAACTCTAACTCTAACCCTAACTCTAACCCTAACTCTAACTCTAACCCTAACTCTAACTCTAACCCTAACTCTAACTCTAACCCTAACCCTAACTCTAACCCTAACTCTAACCCTAACTCTAACTCTAACCCTAACTCTAACCCTAACCCTAACCCTAACCCTAACCCTAACCCTAACCCTAACCCTAACCCTAACTCTAACTCTAACCCTAACTCTAACCCTAACTCTAACCCTAACTCTAACCCTAACTCTAACTCTAACCCTAACTCTAACTCTAACCCTAACCCTAACTCTAACTCTAACCCTGACCCTAACTCTAACCCTAACTCTAACCCTAACTCTACCTCTAACCTTAACCCCAACCCTAACCCCTAACCCTAACTCTAACCCTAACTCTAACTCTAGCCCTAATCCTAACTCTAACCCTAACTGTAACCCCTAACCCTAACTCTAAACCTAACCCTAACTCTAACCCTAACTCTAACCCTAATCCTAAATCTAACTCTAACTCTAACCCTAACTCTAACCCTAACTCTAACCCTAACTCTAACTCTAACCCTAACTCTAACCCTAACCCTAACCCTAACTCTAACCCTAACCCTAACCCTAACCCTAACCCTAACCCTTATTAACCCTAACCCTAACCCTAACCCTAACTCTAACTCTAACCCTAACTCTAACCCTAACTCTAACTCTAACCCTAACTCTAACCCTAACTCTAACTCTAACCCTAACTCTAACTCTAACCCTAACTCTAACTCTAACCCTAACCCTAACTCTAACCCTAACTCTAACTCTAACTCTAACCCTAACCCTAACTCTAACTCTAACTCTAACCCTAACCCTAACCCTAACCCTAACCCTAACCCTAACCCTTATTAACCCTAACCCTAACCTTAACCCTAACCCTAACCCTAACTCTAACCCTAACCCTAACTCTAACCCTAACTCTAACCCTAACCCTAACCCTAACCCTAACCCTAACCCTTATTAACCCTAACCCTAACCCTAACTCTAACCCTAACCCTAACTCTAACCCTAACTCTAACCCTAACCCTAACTCTAACTCTAACTCTAACTCTAACCCTAACTCTAACCCTAACTCTAACCCTAACCCTAACTCTAACTCTAACTCTAACTCTAACCCTAACTCTAACCCTAACTCTAACCCTAACTCTAACCCTAACTCTAACCCTAACTCTAACCCTAACTCTAACTCTAACCCTAACTCTAACCCTAACCCTAACCCTAACTCTAACCCTAACCCTAACCCTAACCCTAACCCTTATTAACCCTAACCCTAACCCTAACCCTAACCCTAACTCTAACCCTAACCCTAACTCTAACCCTAACTCTAACCCTAACTCTAACTCTAACTCTAACTCTAACCCTAACTCTAACTCTAACTCTAACCCTAACTCTAACCCTAACTCTAACCCTAACCCTAACCCTAACCCTAACTCTAACCCTAACCCTAACCCTAACCCTTATTAACCCTAACCCTAACCCTAACCCTAACTCTAACCCTAACTCTAACTCTAACTCTAACCCTAACCCTAACTCTAACTCTAACTCTAACCCTAACCCTAACCCTAACCCTAACCCTAACCCTTATTAACCCTAACCCTAACCCTAACCCTAACCCTAACTCTAACCCTAACCCTAACCCTAACTCTAACCCTAACCCTAACCCTAACCCTTATTAACCCTAACCCTAACCCTAACCCTAACCCTAACCCTAACTCTAACCCTAACTCTAACTCTAACCCTAACCCTAACTCTAACCCTAACTCTAACCCTAACTCTAACCCTAACCCTAACCCTAACCCTAACTCTAACCCTAACCCTAACCCTAACCCTTATTAACCCTAACCCTAACCCTAACCCTAACTCTAACCCTAACTCTAACTCTAACTCTAACCCTAACCCTAACTCTAACTCTAACTCTAACCCTAACCCTAACCCTAACCCTAACCCTAACCCTTATTAACCCTAACCCTAACCTTAACCCTAACCCTAACCCTAACTCTAACCCTAACCCTAACTCTAACCCTAACTCTAACCCTAACCCTAACCCTAACCCTAACCCTTATTAACCCTAACCCTAACCCTAACTCTAACCCTAACCCTAACTCTAACCCTAACTCTAACCCTAACCCTAACTCTAACTCTAACTCTAACTCTAACCCTAACTCTAACCCTAACTCTAACCCTAACCCTAACTCTAACTCTAACTCTAACTCTAACCCTAACTCTAACCCTAACTCTAACCCTAACTCTAACCCTAACTCTAACCCTAACTCTAACCCTAACTCTAACTCTAACCCTAACTCTAACCCTAACCCTAACCCTAACTCTAACCCTAACCCTAACCCTAACCCTAACCCTTATTAACCCTAACCCTAACCCTAACCCTAACCCTAACTCTAACCCTAACCCTAACTCTAACCCTAACTCTAACCCTAACTCTAACTCTAACTCTAACTCTAACCCTAACTCTAACTCTAACCCTAACCCTAACTCTAACTCTAACTCTAACTCTAACCCTAACTCTAACCCTAACTCTAACCCTAACTCTAACCCTAACTCTAACTCTAACTCTAACCCTAACCCTAACTCTAACTCTAACTCTAACCCTAACTCTAACCCTAACTCTAACCCTAACTCTAACTCTATTCCTAACTCTAACCCTAACCCTAACTCTAACCATAACTCTAACCCTAACTCTAACCCTAACTCTAACTCTAACCCTAACCCTAACTCTAACCATAACTCTAACCCTAATCCTAACTCTAACCCTAACTCTAACCCTAACCCTAGTGGTTAGGGTTAGAGTTAGGGTTAGGATTAGACTCGTGACAGGACACTCGGAGTCTGTGAGTGTCTCTTCTCAGCTGATTGGTCATTGACCCCGTCTCTCATCTCGACATCTACTGCCAGCAGTAGGTCTGCAGATCCAAACTGTCATTCTCGTTGGTGGAACCAGGTCGTCCAATCATCACACACTTCTTTGTACTACTAATAGAGTACTACAGGAGCAACCCTACATAGTCTTACAGACAGACCGCTACTACAGTACTACTGACAGAGTTAGTTGTCCTGGAAGCCATACCTGAATCAGCTGGATTGCTACGTAGGGTCTGGGGATGTTCCACATCTCAGTCCTGACTGGTGGTCATGTGACAGTTGTCTGAAATCCGTATTCACCCAATCAACATGAAACACCTCCAGTGTGCTACACATCGTAACCTGAGACTCCCCACCAGACCCTCTGTTACTGCAAGTGTCCAAAAGAACAGGAATGAGATGGTCTGATAGGAAATTATTGATCCACAGTTTTATCAAGAAATCTGAAGACAAATGTCAGAGAATAAATAATGAGGTAACATTAAAGCAAAAATAGTAAATCAAAAAGATCTTGTTTCCAGATTATGTTAAATATTTGCATGCACAGTGCTTGTAAGTTGTTTTTCATTTTATTCATTATTAACATATAAATCAATGCATTTGACACTTTTTCTGCATGTAGGATTATTAGGGGTTTGGCATCATTTCGTCTGCTGGTTTAGTGACGTGATCATGTTACTGGTAAAACTGGCAAACAAAAAACAGTTGACAGGTAACAATCAGACGTGCACTGGAGTGAACGGAGCATTTAGGGGTAGCAGGGGCCCCAGAGACACAAGAAATAATTACAGTACACTGTGATCCATACAAAAAGAAATGCAATGGTGAAAATGATAGAATAATATTGGATGGGAGACTCTGGACCAGATACACGTTTGTGTTAAACTAGCAGGAGGGCGACACCCGCTGTTTAACAGAGGGAACTGCAGGACCCCCGGTCCCCAGCCTGTGGGGTCAGAAATACTGTTAATTTGATCACCTTTCAGGTTTACATTGGTCTTAGTCCCGTGTCAGATGTTAGATGTGTAATTTGTACCATAATTAGTGAAAATTCTGTCTTTTCTTTCTGGAAATTTAAAATTTAAAAAGCCAAGTTCTTTTGAAACTGGTCTTAATAATGAAGTCTTGACATTTTGGCCTTTTTGAAGATTTATTCCGAACATTTCATTGAATCAAGTATTTCATATTTCACATGTCTCATTCTCATCGTCTATTTTGTGTTTAACGACGTTGCCTCATCTTCATCAAAGACGACAAACGTTGTGAAATCATCATTTGCATTTCATGTTTTAACTTATTAATCTTTATTATTTCTTGTCCTCATTCAAGTTACATAATGTGGGTTCTTATGTTACCTTAAATTTGAAGAGGTGATTACTTATATTAGACGCGATCATAATGTTATAAATGTGGAAATGTGAACAATCTCACTGATATCACTGTAGAAAGACACTAATTGTTGCTAACAGTCGGTGTTCTTACACGCAGAATGGACCTGTAATTTGTAATGGACCCCCACTCTACATAAATACAAAAACATCATTTTATTACATTTTGTAGAATTACTTTTCGACATATGCTAATGGCTCATCATCATTCAGACAGAAAACACAATGCATGCTGGGTGTCCATCTCTGCACAGAGGTGACCTCGTCCAGTCCTTCACCAGGTACTGACCACAGAAACAACCACGTTTGAGTGATGGAGCAGATCATTTAGAAGCGTCACGCATCGATCACGCCGTCTTCAGCGCGGAGGACATGAATAATGGAGCGCCACCGCCGATCTGACGCCGGCTGAATCACACTGATGGCGTTCTGGTGGGGAAAAAAGATTCTGTGAAGGTTTTGTGCTGACAGCCGAGTTGGGTTGAGAGAGCAGCTCTGGAGCTGAGGTTATCCCTGCTCAAGGGCACGGGGTCAGAGGTCACGAGGTAAACGGTCAGTCTAATAGAGGAGCAGAACTACTGCTATGTTTACTGTGTTGTTACTGGTCAGGAGTATCATCAGCAGGTTGGATTTGGTGTGTAATGAGTTCTCATGGTAGGAAACTATGTTTAAAGTACAACATACATACATTATATATTATATTATATTATATTATATTATATTAATGTTTTTGAATATAATGTAGTTTAATAGTGTGTTTGTCAGCAGTGGGTGGGGGTAGCTGTAGCATTTCAACCATCAGGAGCTCATTGGTTCAATGCCCATCCCCTGCGGTCTACAGGTGAAGTCACCTTGAGACCCCCCCAGGAGTCTCCTAGCTGTCATTTCTGCCAGACACATCCCTCCTCATAGTATTTAGACACCAGCTGTCCTCCCAAGGATTAACACATCATCCATGTCTCCATGGTAACCATTCTGACCCGTGAAAGGTTATGAGTGTTGTTTCCTGTTTCGTCAGTGGGCTGAGCGGTGTTGTCTTCATCCTGCAGATCGGCTGCAGGTCCCATGATGATGTTTAAAAAGAGATATTGAAAGATGTCTTCTTTTTAATTTTCTCTGTCAGCCTCATTGTGCATTGAGGGTCCAAACCATGCAACTCTGTCCTGTTTAAAAACTGTTACTGTACGTAATAAAAGCATTACACACCAATAACATCTCACCGGTTATGTGGCTACTTGAGATGAAACCTGTATGTTTGTACAAAAGTATCACAAAAGTAAACTGGAAGTAGTTAAATAGAAGATGTCATTACATCATGTGGTGGTCTTTTCTTTTTTCAGACGACACATCTGTGTAAGTACACACACCAGCAGCTCTCTGCACCGTGACCTCCGTGTGACCCTGGAGGAGAGGGGGACACAATGAGAGGAGGTCACCGGCTGAAAGAACGGAACGAGGAAAAGAGAGAAAGTAAGAATCCAGGAAAAGGAATTCAGGAGAAACGAGATTCCGTTTCCTTCTGTTTTTCCTCACCATGTTCATTTTCCAAGGTTTGTTGTCCGGTCTGTTAACCAGATTTTACAGAAACCTGTGGATGTTGGTAAAGTTGTGTTGGAGCTCTCAGACTCTGTTACTATTTATGTTTCATGGCTCTTCCAAAGCACATCACTGAGCATCATGATTTATGTTGTTTTAATCATTGAGGGGGCAACAGACTCTATTTTTTACTTCCTGTTTTCCTTCAGTTGTTGTCATGACGACGGTCACAGTCTGGCCTTTGTGTAACCTCGTCAACATGGAAGTCTACCACCCTTTCTCCTCTTCAGGGGGTCGATTTGGGGTTGTGAACCCAGACAGGGGTCAGTTTGAGGCTGTGGGACTCAGAGAGGGGCAAACGTGATGTTTCCAGTGTTTTAGCTTCAACAGTTGTGTCCTCAGTAGTAAACAGGATTAGAATTACTTGCCCTTCATCAGGTTTATATTTTAAAGTGTAACTGTAAGTTTGGGGTCACAGGTTTCCCAATGAGGAAGAAACTTATTCCAAACTCAAATGATAACAGAACATTGCCTTCTCTTGCATGTGGCCTCGTTCTGGGGGCAAAACTAGGCTTTGAAAAATCTTTAGCTGTTTGATCCCTTTTTGTCAAATGCATGAGCTGTTATTTTGCATTGAGATAATTTCATTGAAAATATAAATATTTTAAAAAATGCAAATATATATATATATATATATATATATATATATATATATATATATATATATATATAATATTAATATAATATATTCAAAGATAAAGTTCTATCGAGCTAAATTCAATGAAAATATAAATATTTTCAAATATAAATATATTAATATATATATTTATTAATATATATAATATATACATTAATATAATATATTAACAGGTAAATTTATATAGAGATAAATTTCTATTTCCTTGTGCTGAATGAATGTGCCGTAAAAAAATTGCTTTTCAATTCCGACCATAGTCCATAAGCAGTCAGCTTTTTATTTCGTTGTGCTTTTCTATCTCATCAGTTTACCCTCATGGTCTCAGGAACCTTGGTTCATGACTCTTTTTATTCTTTTTCAAATCATGTATTATCACTTTTTCTTAGCTTTTCCCTCGTGGCCCTTATACAACAATCTCTGGCAGCCCTGTACTTAATTACACTCTTAATTATGGTTAATAAAGCCAATCTGAATTGGAGACAGACTAAATGAATGCTACCTTTTGTGTCTTCTTTGTTCTCTCTCCATTTGAGTCCGTCTCCCTCTCTGTGGAATAATCCATCTGAGAGGTCCAACATCTGCTGCTACCATATCACACACACACACACACACACACACACACACACACACACACACACACACACACACACACACACACACACACACACACACACACACACACACACACACAAACACACACACACAAACTGGCAGCTTGCAACTTCATGCTTGACAAACACACACTGTGCGTAAACACACACACACACACACACACACACACACACACACACACACACACACACACACACACATCCAGAGATATTTATTAGCTGTTTTCTTCTGTTATTAGAGATTCGCAACTAAGCTCAACTTCGAAGCTTCGCTCAGCCTGTCTTTCTTGGTCTCCCAGGTTGTTGCCTTGGAAACACACTCACTTCATTGTTATACAGAGCGTCATACTGTGTTTCACCTTCACCAAACACACACGCACGCACGTTAACGCAGACAGCTGTGAGGCGGCAGGCTGCTCTATGGTAGTGAGTTAAATGTTTGAATGGAGGGCTGTAAAATCACCACAGAGATTTACAACACACACACACACACACACACACACACACACACACACACACACACACACACACACACACACACACACACACACACACACACACACACACACACACACACCAACTCTAGGAGGAGGGATTCTAAGGAATTGTCCAACATTGCGGTGAAAACATTATGTTCTCACCACCCCATGAACATGGAGGGAAAGAACAACTCCCTCGTAGACGGCGTGAGCTGACGGTCCTCACCATTGGTGACGAGCTGCTCACCGAAAGGAGTGATTTTTTTTAAAGTAGTGTGTAACACATGTACAGACAGGAAGGTCTGCAGAAACTAACAGGGCAGTCAGAGACTGCAACGTCCTGCGACAGCCCTGAATTCAAAACGTCATCCTGGGTCAAGGTCAAGGTTGTGGTCTAATTCACACTTAAGTCACTCCTACGGGCAATTTGGGATGGCCGATCAACCATGTTTTTGGAGGTGGGAGGAAGCCGGAGAACCCGGAGAGAACCCAACATGCAAACTCCACACAGAGTGGGACTCAAACCCAGAACCGCCTTGCTGTGCAGCGACAGAGATAACCACTTCACCACCGTGTCACAGGATTGTACAAAACTGTGGTGAGACCAGCGATGTTGTTTGGTCTAGAGACAGTGTCACTGAGGAAAAGACAGGAGACAGAGCTGGAGGTAGCAGAGATGAAGATGCTGAGGTTCTCTCTGGGAGTGACCAGGATGGATAGGATCAGGAATGAGTACATCAGAGGGACAGCACATGTTAGAGGTTCTGGAGATAAAGTCAGAGAGGCCAGACTGAGATGGTTTGGACATGTCCAGAGGAGAGATAGTGAATATATTGGTAGAAGGATGCTGAGTTCTGAACTGCCAGGCAGGAGGCCTAGAGGAAGACCAAAGAGGAGGTTTATGGATGTAGTGAAAGAGGACATGAAGGTAGTTGGTGTGAGAGAAGAGGATGCAGAAGACAGGGTTAGATGGAGGACACTGATTGGCTGTGGAGACCCCTGAAGGGAAAAGAAGAAGAAGCAGCAGATTAAAACACGTAACACTGATGAGATGTCAGAACCAGCCCAGTTTTGAGAGTTTTCTACCACTTCGATAATACTCACCAAATGTTACAGATTCTATGGAAATGCTGTTCTCTTCTGAACGGAGGGGTTTTGATCAAACCCGTCACCGTTCAGCCGATGACAGACATGTGAGGTCATTTTCCTGCCTGAGCTGCAACACTTCCTCCTCTCTGAGATGAACACAATTGGATCAGTGAGATATTATTGACAGTTTTTGTCACAGTTGAGGTAAAACATGCAGAGAAAGATGTTAAAATGAGGGGGAAGACGGTTCCTACTTCCTTTTTACTGCCTTGAAGTATCTTCTAAACGGAGTCCCTTTGCGGTTTTATAGAGACAGCAATGTAAAGCAGTCATCAGTGTTGATTTTACTGCTTACTAAACTGTGTTAAAAACTGCACACATGCCCTTTTATAACTTCCAAATCAAATCAGCACACCAGAAGAAGAAGAGGTGAAGGAGGCCATTACAGAGGCTGGAGTCTGAGAGGAGGCAGACTGAGAGGCAGGGAGGTAATTACTGCTAACGTTACTGCTTTTTAAGTGTGGAGAAGCTGCGAGTGTTCGCTAAGCTTTCACAGCTTTAGAAGAAACACAAAACGACAACTTCAAGTGAGGAAACAAGCAGAGAGGGGAGATTTTTAACAAGATAGAGACGGATAGAGATGGAGGAAGGTGATTATTGTGGTTGTTATTGTCTTTTAAAGGGGCATTACGCCGAGCGTTATTGCCCGACTGCACTCTCTTTGGAGCCATAGCACTGCTCGACGCTGTGTGTGTATGAATTTGAGAGAGAGGTTGTGTGTGACACAGAGACAGTGTGTGTTCATACAAAAGCCAGAGCTACCTGCCTCTTTAATCAGCCTGACGCCTCAGAGCGTCGCTCCACTGCTGCTCTGCGCCGCCTCAGGTAATAACTCACCTGCACACCAACAGACGTGTGACCCACGCAGAGCTGCTGCTGGTTTAGAGGAAACGACCCGACCCGACCTGAGCCACACTCAGTCTGGTTCAGTGACCTTCCTGAAAAGGAGTTATAATGACTAGTTAGCGTAGTAGTTCAGGGAGATATTTAAAATAAATTCATTAAGAAATTAATGAAGACAGGTAGAGTATTTTCCACACTATAAGGCGCACTGGACTATAAGGCGCATCTGATTATAAGGCGCACCTTCAATGAATGGTCTATTCTAAAACTTTTTTTCATATAAGAGGGGGATTATAAGGCGGACTGTCGGTTTTTGAGAAAATTAAAGGCTTTTACGTGCGTCTTATAGAGAGTTAAGTACTGTACATGAGGACTTTTAAGAAGCCTGGTGATGGTGTGTTGTGCTGTTTGCTGCTGGAGTAAACTGCATTCAGCTTTATGAACCATTTCACATCCCAACTTTTCCACTTACACCATTATACGAAGGGTCGGAGACAGACTGGGAAGGCAGTTCAGGTTACAGCCCGAACTTCAGGCAACGCCTCACACATGATTGGACCAGAGGACAAGTCTGCTGGACGTCTTCAGAGACGGGACGAAACCCGAGGAGAGTTTATCAGCACAAGTTCACATCCAAGGTTCTAGTCTATTCCAAGAAAAGAAGGTGTAGCTGTATCAATACCTAATGCCATGGGATCATTATCTGTCTGTATAGGACCTAAATACTGAATCGATCAGCGTCATCAGCATACAGTCTCTCCACAGTCACAGACGGACACTGTTACGTAGGTGCTGCTTTGGTTTAAAGGAACTCCACAAATACTTGAATTTAACATCCTGAATGTCAATTACAGTAAATAAATTACACAATGAGAGGAACAAGTAGCAGCAGTATCCCCCACAGCTGTGACTGGACACTGGTCCTAAAGTGCTGAGTAACTGGAGACACGGACAAAACTCAACCCTCGCTCTGAAGACCGATGTGACACGTCACAAATGTTTGTGGAGAGTGTTACTGAGAATCATTGTCGTTCACAGGTGTATTTATTATATTGATTATATTGATTATTGATTATATATCTGGATTTGGATTCGCAAATGTGAGAACAAAGATTTAAATACACTAATCCCTCGTTACTCACTGTTAATGCGTTCCAGGAACCCCCACAAAGATGAAATTCTGCGATATATCGACAAACTATTTATCTTATTATTTACGGTAATCTAAGCGTTTCTGAACACCCCCCCCATACTGATACTAAACCACCTTCTGTCTGTGTCACCTTTAAAACACTCTGATAGACTGTTTAAAACACTTTAGTGTCTCACAGGAGTCTGAGACTCACAGAACGTAGAACACTTCTGGATGCCATCAGCCAATAAAATGCGCGTATGCGTGAGGGATTACTGTATTGGGATAAATCTGTAATCTGATCTGTTGACACATTATAAATATATGTGTGAAAAAGTATTTCTAAAACTGTAAAATGTGTGAAAATATGTTAATGGATATGTAGGAAAACCTGAAAATTTGTCACAGTAGCACCTTTCATTCATCCCAAAATTTGTTCCACTACAGCAATAGGTAAAGTAATCAATCAATCAATCGATCGATTGATCGATCAATCGATAGAGATAAGATCATAAAAAGGATGAACACCTCAGAGTAGAGGGAATCCATTGGTTTTCAGACTTCTTCTTCTTCTTTCAGCTTTTCCCTTCAGGGGTCTCCACAGCCAATCAGTGTCCTCCATCTAACCCTGTCTTCTCATCCTCTTCTCTCACACCAACTACCTTCATGTCCTCTTTCACTACATCCATAAACCTCCTCTTTGGTCTTCCTCTAGGCCTCCTGCCTGGCAGTTCAGAACTCAGCATCCTTCTACCAATATATTCACTATCTCTCCTCTGGACATGTCCAAACCATCTCAGTCTGGCCTCTCTGACTTTATCTCCAGAACCTCTAACATGTGCTGTCCCTCTGATGGACTCATTCCTGATCCTATCCTTCCTGGTCACTCCCAGAGAGAACCTCAGCATCTTCATCTCTGCTACCTCCAGCTCTGTCTCCTGTCTTTTCCTCAGTGACACTGTCTCTAGACCAAACAACATCGCTGGTCTCACCACAGTTTTGTACACCTTTCCTTTCATTTTAGCTGAAACTCTTCTATCACACATCACACCTGACACTTTCCTCCACCCGTTCCATCCTGCCTGGACACGCTTCTTCACCTCTTTTCCACACTCTCCATTGCTCTGGACTGTTGACCCTAAGTACTTCAAATCCTCCCCCTTCTTGATCTCTTCTCCCTGTAACCTCACTCTTCCACTTGGGTCCCTCTCATTCACACACATGTACTCTGTCTTACTGCGGCTAACCTTCATTCCTCTCCTTTCCAGGACAAACCTCCACCTCTCTAGCTTCTCCTCCACCTGTTCCCTGCTCTCACTGCAGATCACAATGTCATCTGCAAACATCATAGTCCATGGAGATTCCTGTCTAACCTGGTCTGTCAGCCTGTCCATCACCATAGCAACAACAAGGGGCTCAGAGCTGATCCCTGATGCAGTCCCACCTCCACCTTGAACTCCTCTGTCACATCTACACACACCTCACCACTGTCTTACAGTCCTCATACATGTCCTGCACCGCTCTAACATACTTCTCTGCCACTCCAGACTTCCTCATACAATACCACAGTTCCTCTCTGGACACCCTGTCATCAGCTTTCTCCAGATCTACAAAAACACAATGCAGCTCCCTCTGGCCTTCTCTGGACTTCTCTATCAACATCCTCAAAGCAAATACTGCATCTGTGGTACTCTGTTTTGGCATGAAACCATACTGCTGCTCACAAAAGTTGGTTTTCAGACAAAAATCTGTGAACGTGTGTGTCTGTTGGAGCAGGGTGGGGTTGTGACTGGACATGTGTGATGCTGTGTAGCCCCATCCAACACCACCACCACCCTAACCCCTCCTTCCTGCCCCAGAATCCTGCTGACGTCCTCCTTTGCCTCCTTGATGATCCCTGCAGCCACTCCAGGGCTTTGTCGCTGCAGCGGACGTAATTGCAGAGTTCTTCTGCTGCTCTGAAGCATTTCTGTGCAATAATCCAATAACATGACTGCACAGAGGCAAAGCCACGACTCTGGATTAGCCCCCAGTTGACTAATGTCACTGCAGATTAATCCAGAATTGACAGACTGGTCTCTACGTGATTGGTGAATGAGGAGACTTCTGTTCTCTCCTGGAAACATCAAAGTGAACAAAGAAACACCGAGGAGACGTCAAAGTACATTCTCTTTCTCTCAACCGCTCTTTCTGTTCGTTTCCACCACTCTGTCTCTCTCTCTCTCTCTTTAAATGCAAATGGACTGGAACAAGTGTATTTGTAGCCACGGCAACAACAACATTATCGTTAATGGTCGCTGCGGAGACGCTAGAGCTGTAATGGCCGACAGCGCTCTGTCGCTGTGGGTTACCAGCTGGGTCTTACAGAGGCACACACACACACACACACACACACACACACACACACACACACACACACACACACACACACACACACACACACACACACACACACACACACACACACACACACACATTGGATGAAAGCAGTGTATACTCCTTTCATTCAAATCCACTTTGCATTGATTTTGCAGTTTGGCTGAAAATGCAACAACTCTGTGTCTCTACCTCCATGGCTCCACCTAAATCAATCACACACACACACACACACACACACACACACACACACACACACACACACACACACACACACACACACTCACACACACACACACACACACACACACACACACACACACACACACACACAGACGCCAGGCGGGTAGCAGCGTATCGGGTCAGTATTGAACTCAAACATTAAGTAACCTGTCTGTCCACCTGTCTGTCTGCCCCCTCCCCACCTGACTCTCTCTCAATTAGCTCCATTTGGGTGTGTGTGTGTGTGTGTGTGTGTGTGTGTGTGTGTGTGTGTGTGTGTGTGTGTGTGTGTGTGTGTGTGTGTGTGTGTGTGTGCGTGTGATGAACATGAAAACAGAGTCACAAGTGTTCAGGACAACACACACACACACACACACACACACACACACACACACACACACACACACACACACACACACACGCATCCATACACAGCAGGTGACCCCACTGTGAACTTTATCTTCACAAACCTGAAGGAGAGACAGGAGGACGCCGCTGTCTCCATCCTTCTCTCCCACCCTTTCCGAGTGTGTGTGTGTGTGTGTGCGTGTGTGTGCGTGCGTGTGTGTGTGTGTGTGCACGTGTGTGTGTGTGTTGGATTAAGAGGGTCAGAGGTCAAGCGTTATCACACTTACTCCTGCTATACATACATGGTTATTCTCCCTCCTCCTGTCTCCTCTCCATCACACCTCTCTCATCTTCTCTCCTCCACTTAACTCCCCCCCCATCAGTCTTCTCCTCTTCATCCCCCCCCTCTACATCACACCTCTGCTGTCACAATTCCATTTCCTTTCTTTGACTGGAACTCATTTCTCCTCCTTTTTCCTCCGTTGATGTATCCTCTGCCCCCCCCCCCCGACTCCATCCACCTGACTCCCCCCTTTGCTTCCATCTCTCATCATTGTACATTTCCTTCTCTTGCTTCTTCTTACACTCTATGTTTTCCATTGATTTCCTCAAATTTCAATTTCTAATTTTTCTTTTTCCAGGCTTAATGTGAATTTCAGCTAAACTTCTAGATACTTTGGGGAAATATTGATCCTTTAATGGATATTAACATGTGATGGCTTGTGCAGTTAAAGTGTCAAAAGAAAACACAGGAAACATTCCATTTCTGATATTTAGCCTCACTGGTTGCCATAGAAACCAGCACACAGGATTATGGCAGTTTGGGGGCTTCTAGTGAAACTGTCGAGGCAGGAGGTGTGTGAACACGTTGGTGCTGAGTGTGTCTCCCCAGCAGACCTCAGTCCAGACTGGTGACACGTATGCACACCTGTCTTTGCCCCGCCCTAAAGCCTCCTTTAGGGCGGGGCTTCTCCTGAAGCACTGACAAAAGCGAAAATGACAAGAAGCTGGAAAAAAAGAAACTCAGAAACTGTGAAGCATATACAATATAAACAGTATATATATATACACAGTATATATATATACACAGTATATATATATACACAGTATATATATATATATATATATATATATATATATATATATATACACTGTATATATATAGAAATATATATATACATATGTGTGTGTGTGTTTCTTTTTCAGCTGAAGTTTATTTTTAAATACCTGTTTATACTTACTGCTATTATAATTTTTTATGTACATTAAAAATGTTGTCATATATGTTTCTAATTTTACATGCGATGTCTGTTCATGTGACCGTTTCTAGCCGTGCTAATTTTACTGTAAATGGCTGATTCGGACATGAATCAGTGTGTTTACCTGACCAGGTAGACATCTACCTGTTGGCCCCTGGACTGGTCGTGGTTCTAGAATCCTTTTTTTATAAAGGCCCTTTGGAGTCATCATGATACTGTTATACATATTGTGTATTGGGTTTACATTATGGATGCATACAATTTTATAGCTCTTCAAATATTTTGGGAGCCCCAAAGGCCCCCAGGGTCCAGACTGCCAGGGACATCCAGAAATATGCCCGTTTAAAACACACTAAAATATTGAAGCAGGGTATTTTAATGGAGCGTAGAACACTGAATATCAGAGACGGAGAGAGAGAGAGGATCAATCTGCTGTTTTTATGACACACCACTATAAATGTGTCGGCTGTAAATTGTTTTGGAGATGCTGCCGCTCTCAGAGACGGCTACAAAAGAGATAAATCTGCACACACACACACACACACACACACACACACACACACACACACACACACACACACACACACACACACACACACACACACACACACACACACACACACAGATGTACACATAAATGCAAACAGCGTGGACGCTGAGAAACAACTATTATGACCTCTTTACCTTCCTACTTGTTTACTATTATGAAAACTATTGGATTGTATTTTTGTGATGCTTAAAGGTTTACATCCTGTTTTATAACCTTCACCCTGCTGCCATCAGAGTGAGTCTGTTGGGAAAAAAATACAACCTACCGTTTATGTCGTACATCGAGTCTAAAAATACCTTAACCCATCCTGCATGAGTAAAATTAGAATAGTGTTAACTTGTGAAATCACAGAGGATAGTGAGAAGAATTACACATTTATGGGTATTCTGACTGTACTCTATATATGTACCTGTCTAGATTACTATTCTTTCTCACAACAAATTGCTCTGAAAATTGTGATCATCTCAAGATTAAAATCCATGAAAGGATCTGGAAAAATGAGATTAACGTGTTGTTTTAAAAGTTATTTATTTATTTATGCGCTGTTTGATTGTTTGTTTGTTTTTAATAAATTAATTACTTAAATTGTTCATTTCATTCATTCATACATTCATAAACTAGCCCAGTTATTACTGGACATATTTCAAGATTTATTGACAAGAGAAATTTTCGTGGATAGATGCTTTCAGATTTCAGACTTTTGTAGTTGTAGTGGTATTTACTTGTGTAGTTGTATATGTATTCTTTGTACGTACTTATGTGTATATGTATGCATATACATATACATTTAAATTGCTAAGTGTATATATATGTATATATATATACATACATATACATATATATATACACTTAGCAATTTAAATGTATATGTATATGCATACATATACATTTAAAATACTGCAATAAAAATTAAAGGTGCTTTTATAATTACATGTATATATATACTGTATATGTGTGTATATATACTGTATATATACACTGTATACAGTATATTATATATAATATACTGTATACAGTATATTATATATAATATACTGTATACAGTATATATATATATATATATATATATATATATATATATATATATATATATATATATATATATATATATATATATATATATATATATATGATAACGTTTGACCAGACCACACAGTTAGAGGTGTAAAGTAATTGACAAAGCTTATAAACACAACTTTGATCTCTTTATCAGCTTTAAATAAATAAATAAATAAATACAAGTAATGAATTAATTATAAAAGTTTTGTTGTACAGACGTATGGCTGTGTGTGTGTGCGTGTGTGTGTGTGTGTGTGTGTGTGTGTGTGTGTGTGTGTGTGTGTGTGTGTGTGTGTGTGTGTGTGTGTGTGTGTGTGTGTGTGTGTGTGTGTGTGTGTGTGTGCGTGTTTCCAGGAGACTCCAGGGCTGTGTGAAAGAGGGGCGTGATATGTGATGTCAGAGCGCCTCCAAGCGGCCACGCAGGAAGCTGACAGGAGAGAGACGGTTGGCCTTCCGCCCTGCGTTTGTTTTCACTCGACTTTCCGTCATTCTTTAAGTTCAATCCAGTTTGTTTTGTTTTGTTTTGTTTTGTTTTGTTTTGTTTTGTTTTGTTTTGTTTTGTTTTGTTTTGTTTTGTTTTGTTTTGTTTTTTTATTTTGTTTTGTTTTGTTTTGTTTCGTTTCGATTTTTGTTAAGGAGTCCACAAAAAAAAGACTCCTTTTGTAAAATTTTTAAAAATGTGTCACCAATGTTTGAGATTTTCTTTATCTTAAAAAAGCTCATTGTAAAAATTACTTCTATAAAAATAAAATAACAATAATAACAATAAATTATTGTAAAGTCATAATAATAACAATAATAACAACAACAATAATAATTATTATTAATAATATTAATAATATTAATAATATTAATAATATTAATAATATTAATAATATTAATAATATTAATAATATTAATAATAGTAATAATAGTAATAATATTAATAATATTAACATTATTAATATTATTAATATTATTAATATTATTATTATCATTGTATTTCTTAAATTAGATCTGTAAAAGCTTTTTCTGCTTTTGTCTCTAATTCTAACTATTAAATCCACATGTAATTATAAAAAAAACCTTCAATTTTATAGCAGTATTTTATACAGTGGTAAACATTTTATATTATGAATGAACATGGACTACATTTCTTAACTTTCAATAAATGAAAGTAAATGTTTTTCATAAGGATTGTTTTTGTCAGTATTTTATGTAACTACTGTTACTCTCGTTTTAATTCGGTTACAATCTAATAAATGTTTTCTTTGTCCATATTTGTAAAGAAAATGAAAATTGAGATTTTTTTTGTTAAGTTGGTCTTTATTGACCATTTATGTAATTTTGTAAAGTATAAAAATTGAAGACAACCTCTATGAACTCACACTATTTTTTCACCTTTCAGTGGTATCTGAAATCAGCAGAAAGTTATATAAACATTACAAATTTTAAAATACAAATTGAAAATTACAAAATACAAAACACCAGATTCATTCAATACAATAATATTACCATTCTGGTTTCTTCTGAAAGGAAATCTATGAAACAATTTCTTTGAAAAAAAAAAATCAAATTAAAGAAGGTGTGGAGAGATTAGTGGTAGTGTTCCCACCCCCTACCAGCACCAGGGTGTGACCCCGGGGAGACACAGTGACCAGGTTCCTTCACCACCTCCTTAAATCTATTTAACACAGATTTATAAGTCATGCGCCACACAAACATAGAAGTCGTTGTTACTGAGGACATAAACAATTTTATTAATTTACAGCAAACTATGAGTCTGGTTTGAGGAAATCACTCTTCTGTGTATTTAACTAAAGTAAATGTTGGGTCTATTTCTCTGCAGTTCCGTCTGTGACCACTAGTTGGCTCTCACCCAAGCCCTGATGGAAGAGAATCTGAACCTCTGACGTCACAAAACACAACTTTCCTCCTTAAAATTCATTAAGTAGTGTTCAGAACCCTTCTCATTACACATGGACCTACAATACAAGCTTCAGTAAAAGGATATAGACAAATAACCAGACAACATACTGCTGCTTTTGTGTGACATCCAGTAGCACTGAGTGTTGTAAATGTAACCTTGAAGCCAGGGGAAGCGTCCACATGTCTCAAAGCATGGACCATGACCTAGAAAGGAAACTGAAAATACCTGCTGAACAGTCATCTCTGTTTCTCCTCAACAAATCCCAACAGAACGCTGCAGTCGTCACCTCTATTATTTTCAAAGCCTTTCACTCAGCAGCCTCCTGCTTCTTCTTGTCAGCCGCCCAGATCCAACGCATCAGAAGGGGAGGAGGAACTCTATTAATGAGCAAATTGGAATCGTCATTAGGCTGGTTATGCAGGGAGATGGGCTTTCTGGAAATAAAAGAAAATCCTGCTTAATTAATGGTGACATCAATCATGGTTTGGCCCAATTGGCTATGAGGCGGACCGTCTCCCTGCTGATTTATAGGGGAGACATGAGAGAGCGAAGTGATGACTGGGTTAGAGAGGAATAATTAGAGGGTGTTAAGACACAATATAAATAGAATAAAAGTTTTTTTGTTAATTCAAGAGCGCGATTTTAATGCGAAGCCACTAATTCTATTATGTCAAGTTCAAACTAAACAATTACAACCTTATATTGGCCGTCAGAGCCGACACATCCCCGCATCAGGCCAGAAAATGAGGGTTCACTTCCAGTTGGACTCAAGTTTTCTGTTCTTTTCTATGACTCACGAGACAACACAAGTAATCCTGGCTCGCAACGACTCATGTCAAAGGAGATTATTAAGCCAGCAGCAAGTTAGCTCATGTTAGCGTAAATGAGCTGATGACTCGTGATGGTGGTGTGTGTGCATCCCTGTGATGATGTAAATAATTACATCCTGCTTGAAAGCGGTGATGTATTGTAATCGTGAGTGTTGGTGTGTTCGTCCGTTGGTTAGTCCAGCAAATGTCTCCACAACCGTTGCAGATAGAAAGATGAATCAAAAAGCACATGACTCAGGCAGCAAAGGGGATGAACATGAGGTGATGACCTTGACCTTAAGAAAACTAGGTCAAGGTTAAATTTTCACTGTTATACCTTTTCAGGTACACATCCCTGAAACCTGATGAGATACAATCACAAAAACAAGCATCAACATTTTCAGGCATAAACATGTGTAGGTCAGGGAAAATGTAGGGGGTGTCGCAGGATGTTGCAGTCTGTGACCGACTTCTTGGTTTCTTTATTTTATTATATTCACATTTTTTGAGCATTTTCATGCTACTCTCCCTTTTGCTTTATTGACAGAGATTATGGTGCATCGATGTCGAACAAAACTTGAGTTCATCCAGGATGGAGGAAAACATCAGTTCTCCCTCAACTACCAAAAGGACCTGGAAATAGTTTACCGTTCTCTTCAATGTTTTTTCAATGTTTTGTTTAATTAATTCCTGTTTTTCTCTTCCTGTTTCTGCTCTGACTGAATGAACAATCACTAAAATCTTGTTAATCTCTTTGTTGACTTTCCCCCACCTCTCCTCTGCAGTGGCTCTTCCTCTCCTCCATCTCTCTGATTATAAATGGAGTGTAACCCCACTGGTACCTCTGTCCCTGCTATCTGTCCCCTGGACCCACCTCACACTGCCTCCATCAGTCACTCATTCTTCTCTCTCTCTTCCTCCCTCTGGTTTTCCTGTCACTTGAGTCCTGCTCATCTTCATCTCAGTCCCATCCTCCTATCTTTTTCATCCATTGCCATCTCTTTGACTCCCCTGGTCAATTTAAACATTGACTTTCATTCTCTTTCTTTTTATGCCTTATTTAATGCATTTCTCTTCCTTGTCTTTTACCTTTGAAATAGGAGGACCCATGTTTGTAATTGTATTTTATTTTAATTCTTTTTATCCTTGCCTTTCATTTCTTTCCGCTCCCGTTTCTCTCCTCTCATCATTTCCCTGTCCACATTCATGTCAGCTCAGAGGCTCGGTCTGGAACAGATAGCATCTCTATTGAAGCTCCAAGCAGACCGGCCCTGTCGCCCTCTCCTCTTTTATTCTCTCCCCTAATGGTGGCTGTAGTGTTTTCTTTGGGTTATGTTCTGTCTCCTGTACCTCCTTCCTGTCTGACTTCCACACCCTGTCGCTATAAAACTGTCACGATGCTCATAAAGAGCCAGGCCAGGCCTGTCTGATCTCCTTTACCCTATCAAAACAGGCTCAGGTGGCTGGAAAAATATTCAACCGCTTGGCACCTAACTGCGTCTGTGGACCATGACAGTAGATAGAGCGCAGCAGAGAAGGTTCCACACGGAAAGCTGCTCAGATCTTTCACCGAAACACGTTCCCTATTGTGTTCAGGTGTTTTCATGGGGGTATCACTGCTCCAAATGAGTGACGCTGCTTTGGTACAATATTCAGTTATACTGTGAATAATAACATTTCCCACAACACAAGTGTGGTAACAGTGAAGGTCTTCCGTGTGTTTGAACGTGAAGCAGCGTGTAACAGACGTGTGTGACGCTGGGCTGTGATGTCATGAACATTTTAACACTCCGTCGTATCTACAGATGACCCCACAGCATGTTCAACCTGAGGCTCACATGAAGGTTGACCTTTGACCTCTTATCTTTCAGTTGTGGGTTACTGTACTTACAATAGATGCTTATTCCCTTAACCTAAATTCATATCTTTATGTTCAAGGCTGTGTTTATCATCACCTGTGCTTCTCTTTCTCTCTCTTTTTCTTACTTTGCTCCATCCCTTCATCCTCCTTTTCCTTTCCAGGTTGTATCCGTCTGTCAGTACAAGAAGAAGAGAACCGAGCAAACAGCAGAAGAATGGTCCCCCCAACAAAGACCCTGGACGTCTGAAGGTGTCGCTTCCATTTCCTGGCCACACACACACACACACACACACACACACACACACACACACACACACACACACACACACACACACACACACACACACACACACACACACACACACACACACACACACACACGCACACGCACACACAAGACACAGGTGAACACAGGAGCGCGGTGACGAGGGAGATACGGCCGACATGAGAGAGAGAGCTAATATTTGTCTTCCTAGAGAGAGAGATGTTCAATCACCGTCTTCTTCCTCCTCTCCTCTTCCTCTCCATCTCACCCTCTCACCTGGGGTTCCCAGGCTTCACCCACCTTCTAATCCCTCCATCCTTTTGTTTAGTTTTCTTCCTGCATTTCTGGGGATTTACACAGATGAAATGTATCTGATGTCGCAGGTCGGCCCCACGACGTGTGTTTGTGTCGCTTGGTCAGAAGAGACGATGCTGCAGGACAGAGTCCTGCTGACAGCAACCTGACAAGAAGTGAAGAAGTACGGACTTTAGGTGGAGGGTTTGGTGCAAATTAAATTCTACTCTGTTCTCAAGGGCCTCTCTTTATTTACTCTGTTCTTTTAGTCTTTTCTTGAACTGTGCATTCACCTTCATTATTACTCTCTCTCTCTCTCTCTCTCTCTCTCTCTCTCTCTCTCTCTCTCTCTCTCTCTCTCTCTCTCTCTCTGTCTCTCTCTCTCTGTCTCTCTCTCTCTCTCTCTCTCTCTCTCTCTCTCTCTCTCTCTCTCTCTCTTTCTTTCTTTCTTTCTCCAGGGCTTCTCTTACTTAATGAGGTTTAAACTTGGTTTCTCACCACTGATTCCAGCTTAGACTGTCTAAAACCTGGTGTACTGAGTGTGCTTGCATGTGTGTGTGTGTGTGTGTGTGTGTGTGTGTGTGTGTGTGTGTGTGTGTGTGTGTGTGTGTGTGTGTGTGTGTGTGTGTTAGAATATTCACCAGAGCAGTAAAAACATTGCAGCAAGTGCTGTTGCCCTGAGGTACCTCTTCGCCACATAGATATTAGCTAACCAGGGAAATGGTGTGTGTGTGTGTGTGTGTGTGTGTGTGTGTGTGTGTGTGTGTGTGTGTGTGTGTGTGTGTGTGTGTGTGTGTGTGTGTGTGTGTGTGTGTGTCTGTTGGGGGTTTTGTTCTTTTGGTCCAGTGGCTCCAGAGTTAATGTGATTCACAATCTACTGGCTTCCTCCTTCCCCTTAGCGCTGCAGCACTAATGAGTAACCGAGGGATAACACACAAACAGAGCCTGGCCCCCATATTGTTTCAGATCTATATCATTTAATTGTGGATGAAACATTATTTATAGCCGTAGAGCAGATATAGCAGATTAACCAGGGAGGGAGAAGTCCCATAAAGCTATCATCATCTTACAAGTTGTAAAGACTCTACATGTTTTTTTATCCTGAACCCAGCAGGCTTGTGGGGACGTTCATCAGTCTTGAAGTACAAAGTGTTTTAGTCAGTAAAATACAAGGAACAGAATCAGTTTGAAACACAACTCATTCCTGTGTACTCGTAGCCCTGGGTGCTATCATTAGCATCTCGCTCCAGTCTACCTGCCTACCCAGTATGGAGTTAGCTTTAGCCAAACAAACCCTTCACTTACAGTATTTCAGCGCTATAAGGCGCATCTAAAAGCCTTTAATTTTCTCAAAAACTGGCAGTGAGCCTTATAATCCAGTGCGCCTTACACAGTGGTACCTCTACTTATGAACGTCTCTTCAGACAAAACGCCTCAGTGGGAAAATATTACCTCCAGTTACCAAAGAAATTTCGAGTTACGAAAGGTAAAAATACAGTATGGGCTGATACTCGCAGCTCCCACAGGTTCCTGAACGCAACATTCTTATAGCTGCTCTGCCATTGGCTATTACCTAGCATCCTGGCATCCCATTGGCTCAGAGGGACCTCTGTGTGGAGCTAGATAGGTGTCTATGCAGCGTCCTCGTCATTCGGCCCTCGACCCGTGAGGTGCTCTGATAGTTTTAGGTAAATATATTAACTTTTAGAGTATTCACTATGGACCCCAAGAAAGTGACGGAGAAAAGAGGAAAAGAAAAGAAGAAGAAAAGAGTTTTTTTGTCCGTACAAACAAATCAAGAGATGATAGAAAAGCCTGAAAAAGGGATGCGTTTGGTTGATCTCTCCAAAGAATATGGCCGTAATGCATCTACAATCACCACGTTATTAAAACTAAAGGAAGTTTAAGGAGTTTAAGGCATCACGTGGGTGGTTGGAGAAGTTCAGAAGGAGGACTGGAATTCACTCTGTTGTTCATGGGGGGGCAAGAGGGCATGAACCAAAGAGGGCAAAAAACAATGAGGACAGCAGTTAAAAGGTAAATGACCATCATTTTTATTCTTTATTCTTTGTTTTTTACATTATGCATAACTCTCATTTATTGTGTAGTAATCTAATTGTAACATGTATTTGTTACATGTTTTCATGCATTTTTATGCTTTATAAAACATTTATGTCTGAATTTTGGGGGCTTGGAACAGATTAGGGCATTTACATGGAAAACGTGTCTCTACTTACATAATTTTCTACGTATGAAATTTCTTTCAGAACCAATTAATTTGTTAAGTAGAGGTACCGCTGTATATGAAAACAGTTTTAAAACAGACCATTAATTGAAGATGAGTTCTCAGCTGTAACCTCGACCCCCACCCTATGGGGGGTCAGCAGCCCAGACAGAATACACACGTCTAAACTCGCTGTGTGTTTTACTTAACTTCTTTGTGGTAGTCTGGCCACATTCATCTTCCTCTCGTTGTGTATCTGGGTTATTTATTGAATGATGGTCATATTAATACAAAGTGACGTTCAATTGGCTGAAGTAATGTGGCATATACAGCACCGCTTCCAGTGATTGGACAATCAGTCATCCACTTCCAGCCTCCAGGATGAAAGTCTGTCTCCCCCGTACGTCACATGAAACAAGACTACATCACATCCTGTGAGTCTGTCCGACACATTCAGCCAATCTTTTCACACAGGGTCGTCAACTGATCGGATGGTGATGAACCTCCAAACGTGCTGATGCATAAACTTGAACACATTTTCGGATGATTCCTTCTAGTTTTAGTTAGCCGCTAACTGCTACAGCTGCTAGCTGAAGCCAGGCTCTATCAACTTTCTAACAGCGACTCTTTTTGACAGTTGGAACGGTTGTGGTCCACAACAGACAGTCTGCAGACAAAACCCATATAGCCTAACATTATTCTGCTGTTGTTCTGTCTATTAGGTTCTGTCTTCATACACGTAACCACTTTTTTTTTGACAAGACGTAGGGTAAAACAACACAAGTCTATCTATTAAAATAAAAGCACCGACTTAAACAGACCCAAACAGCTGTGAGAACATGGTAGCCCCATATGAGAGATGTGATGTCGATTGGCTCCAGGGAGGATATTCTGTTCTTGAGTCCAGTTGGGTCGGATAAACTTTATTACTTTTCCTATATCCAGACCCAGTGGTGTGAAGTTAATCTAAAATAACAACAACATTCATGTGTTGAGATGCCTACAATGGTAGACACAGCCCCCTGGGGCCCGTGTCATTCCTGACCCTTGGAACCAGGAGTGAAGTAGAAGTACAGCAGAACAGCTGAGGGGCAGCTGTGGGGTGGAGGGTTTGAATCAACCTGTGACGTTGACACAACTGTGTTCATTGGTTTTCTGTACCCGCTTCGTCCGCTGCCACGGGTCAGGGGGTAACTAGAGCCTATCCAGCGGACTTGAGCGTGAGGGAGGGTATCAAATATGATACGTTTGGTTATAAAGGGTTAATTCACAATTTGTTGCTCCCTCACCGTGAGATTCCTGGTGAAACCCTGCAGCATGTGATGCCCCACTGCTTATTTCAACCATCAGCTGGGGTTAAAAAGGAAGGGAAGGGGGGTGAACTTGAACTTGTGACCTCGTGATGATGATGTTCTCACTACAGCACTGAATGCTCACATGCTGCTAGACAGTGATCAAGGGAATGAAGCTCACCTTGCTTCACTCCACCATTGTCACAGTGCTCTAATTAGCTAATTAACGAACTTGTCAGACGTCATTATGGTAAAGACTCCACACATGAATCATATCTACACAAGGGCAGCACATGGACACCTCCTGAACCCCCCGCATACGGACAAAACACACAGTCACAACAAACACACACAAACTCTTTTTAAACAATACAACACACACATATTTATACTTAACACAAACATCATACTGATAAAGTTGGCTCCCACAAATTAATTTACCCTCATGCTGGAGTGATAGAGAGAGGGGGGGGAGACAGAGAGAGGGAGAGAGAGAGGGAGAGAGAGAGAGAGAGAGAGGGAGAGAGAGAGGGAGAGAGAGAGAGAGAGAGACAGAGAGAGAGAGAGAGAGAGAGAGAGAGAGAGAGAGAGGGAGAGAGAGAGGGAGAGAGAGAGAGAGAGAGACAGAGAGAGGGAGAGAGAGAGAGAGAGAGAGAGGGAGAGAGAGAGAGAGAGAGGGAGAGAGAGAGAGAGAGAGGGAGAGAGAGAGAGGGAGAGAGAGAGAGAGAGAGAGGGAGAGAGAGGGAGAGAGGGAGAGAGACAGAGAGAGAGGGAGAGAGAGGGAGAGAGAGAGAGGGAGAGAGAGAGGGAGAGAGGGGGGGGATGGCTGCAGGGAAAAAACACACCGTTTTCCAGCTGATTAATTTTTCCAATTTCATCGAGACACGGCCGTAACCTGCTTCAATTAAAACACCACTCTGGAGACACAGTGTGTGTGTGTGTGTGTGTGTGTGTGTGTGTGTGTGTGTGTGTGTGTGTGTGTGTGTGTGTGTGTGTGTGTGTGTGTGTGTGTGTGTGTGTGTGTGTGTGTGTGTGTGTGTGTGTGTGTGTGTGTGTGTGTGTGAGCTGATGGTTGTATTTTATTGAGTGGAAAATTGAATCAAATGGTTTCTTCCTAACAGTCTGTTCTCCTCGACTCCCCCACCTCACTTCCTCCTTCTCTTTCATTTCCCTTTTCTCTTTCCTTGACTTCATTTTTTCCTTCTTCCTTAATTTCTCTGAACAGAAAGAATACACCAAAACATGTAAACACACTAGAAGTGAGGCTGTGCGACATGCTAACGTAAGTGAGGTGGTGTGCTGCTCTATATCTACATCTAAACTTTAACCACAGGTAAAGTCTTACTGAGCTAGATGTAAAGAAAAGTACAGTGAGTTAAACTATCAAACCTTTCACAACTGGGTGTAATAGTATGCCTTACTGCTTCCTCTCGACCCAAAAAATGTAATAAAAACGTTTTACAGTTGGCGTCAGAAGCAGAACAGGCATCAGGCGACAGTGGGTTTATGAGATTATGTTACATTCTAAGAAAAAGTGTGATCATGCATCTTTCAGAGGATTAAGAGATCTCACAGCAGCAGAGTGAGTTTGCAGGCCATGGTCTGCATCCCTGTTTACACTGAAAAGAATAGTTATTCAAGCACAACTGTTTGCTCTCAAGTCTTTCATTTCAGCAGACACATTTTCATGTTAGTTTCACCACAATTGCCACCTCTAATTCCAACGCACGACTGGGTCTATAACTCATACTAATGAAATTATTTTGGCATCCAAGAGATGTGACAAACAGACATGCTTTCTCTTTGCAGTCTCCCTGTGTCACCTCTGCACTGACAGCCATGAATCTCCATTAGATAAATAAAGGCACAACCTAACTCATACATTCTCCTGAAGATACTTTGAAGGTGGCGAAGAGGAGGGCAGGAAAGAGGAGGGAGGAAACGAGTAAGATAATCTGCAGAATCTCCAAAATAATTGAAACAGTCAATACAGAATGTAGAAAACTTTGTTTGCTAGCAGTGTCCTCAAACATAAATGCTGTAGTCTTTGTGTTTTTATTGTATGCTATCATTTTTTGCTGCTTGTGTTTCCAGCAGGATTGCACAAAGACTGTGGAAGGGAGTTCAGTTAAAAACTCTCACTGAATGATGTGTGTCTGATTGATGGCAAAGAAATGGAAGCTTGTTGGGCTTCGGTAAACTGATTGTGGTTTATGAGTTTGAATTTACTCACTACCTTGTTCACTAGTAAAGCACCACCAGGAGGGAAGTCACATTCATCACCAAACATACTTTTACGTCTAGAGACCAGAACACCTGTAAGAAACATGGAGAAACATCAGAGCAGATGTTGACTTTTTTTTTCTGATGTTCATCAATGCCTGAAAGAATTCCATGCCACTTTGGGGCGTATCGATGTGGACACGATCAAGCACTCTGTACCTCTGTACCAATGATGGGTATTATCCAGTTCATCCTGTATTAGGAAGTAGGACAAAGTTTTGCCAACATTTAAACTCCTGGTAGGCTTCACATTATCGTCATGAAACAAAAACATCCTCATTCATACTTGGTGATGGTAAACTACATGTGTAGCCACAGCTGCCCTGGGGCAGACTGATGGGAAATGGCAGCCAATCAACGCCAATAACCACTCCACCCACCACTAGAACAATCACACACAATGTGAATATGTGTGAATGTGAGTGAGTCCCTCACTGGAGGCAAGGTGGGTAGGACTTTATGCCCGAGGTCACAACAACAGATGACTGGAGGAGCGGGATTCAAACCACCAATCCCATAACAGTACCACCAAATCTTAATTTAAGTTATCTGAACATACTTTCTAAAATCAGTAGGTCAAGATTGTACTTTTATTCTAGAGAGACCAACAGAACTAACAGCTAGAATACTTGTGTTTGATGGTATTTATAATAACTACAACACAACCAATGGACGATCTCAGGAAGTGGAGTGAAGTCCAGCAGTCCAAACCTTTAGCAGCTAAATGGTAGCTAAAGCCAGCCCTAACTATAAACTGTATCAGAAAACACTGTTTTCAGCCTAACCCCAGCCCCAGCTTGGGACTGGATGGTCTTATTGGACAGGACTACCACGTTATTTGGTGCGTTCCACAGGTTCAACAGTCTGGTTGTTAGTCATTACAGGAGAGGCTTAACCTGAGATTTCCTGAAGTCTATCTTCCTGAGGTCATTTTCCATTAGAGGATTATCCTGCCTCAGTGTTCCTAGTCGTCATGGCAACTACGTGTGACACTGCTGGGCCCAGTGCTGCAGAGAAGAGATATAATCACAGAGTCATTTGCAAATGCAATGACATGACTTGTTTGTGTGAAACACAAATGAGAGGATGTATCCTCAAAGAGCATCATAAAAGAACATCTTGTTAAACACCACTGATCCATGCCCATTACCTCCACTGTCACAGGGACCAGTCAATTCATAAATCAGTCTTTCATTCATTCACTTTTGTAAGGCTTTTTCAAATCAATAATTTTATTCAAAGTGCAAATCACCAGATTTCCAGAGGGAGAAGCAGGACTACATTAAGCAAACTCTCTGAAGCCAAGTAATATCTTGTTAGTTGAGAGTAGCAGCGTCAGCAAGACGGAGGACATGAACTGGTATGTGTGGTGAAAGTAAGTCGTTGCAAGTCCATGCAAGGCTTTACAAAAGAACCATCAAACCTGCTTTCGTTTGTAGCCAATGTGGAGAAGCCAGAATTTGTGTTGTATCAGAATCTGTGTTGTATGATTGTATTTGCTAGATGTTGTCCACATTCTGGACAAGCTGCTGACTTCTAATAAGAAACTTTAGCCGACCAAAGCCGAGTGCTTTGCAGTGATTAATTCTGGAAGTTACTGTGGTGGAATGTTTAAAATAAAATAAAGTAATAAAATACACACTACAGCAGTCGTAGGAACTGTCTGACCTTGATGTTAGGCAGAGTGTTTGCTTTTCAGATGACTATTGGCAGTAGACATATCAACATACTTGCATAATGTGTTTTGCAAAGATGACGTATGTCAGTTCCACATGGGGTTGGTTTGACTTGTGGTCAGTTGCCAGTGGATCCAGTGACTGCCCACCAAGTACACACACACACACACACACACACACACACACACACACACACACACACACACACACACACACACACACACACACACACACACGGCAGAGCTCGGCTATAAGAACTCGACAAAGACTTCATTTGAGTTGAGCTGAGGGCTAGCCCAACTCCCGGGCTGTCGTTACCAGAGATCCCGTTACATAAGTATCTGTTGACTTTGTTTGTCATCGATGACACTGTTCAACTTCTCCTCAACTTATGCATGATTTGAATTGACAAATAAATATTTTATACTTATGTACTTTGTCCTGTCTTAAGAAAACCTCTCTCCTCCACATTACTATGTGAAGATATTTGGTGGACTTGTGGACAGACAAACAAACGGATGAACACATGAACACTGACACAATACATCACCGCTTTGAAGCGGGGTGTAATTAAATCCTCACAGTACAAAAATAACCTCAGTGAGTTTTTCACTGAGGTTATTTCACTGAGGTCACTGATTTCACGGAGGAGTGTCTGGACGTTCCATGTGGCGACATGGGTCCTACGACGAAGCCTACCCCGACCGTTGATTCGTTGGTCGGAGTAGGCTGGGGTCTGTTATCGTGTTGGTCAGTCCAGGGTCTCTGTTTGTCTAGAACCTACCCTGGAGACTGGCCCGCCAAGGGTGGCCCTACCAGGAGCAGGCTCTCAATGGTAATGCTCTCCTGGGTCACTGGAACACTCAAGGCCCCTCGCCACGCCAAGGCCAGACCCAAGAGATAACGATATCCAACTAATCTAATGGATTCTTCCCTGTTGAACGGACCCACTCCGATAAAAGAACTCTACAGCTGGGGTGACATGACCAGGATCACTCCATTGGTGGTAGTTTTGTAGAACTACAATGACTGAAACCGCTCTACCATTATGTGGGTTATCATGAGTGAGTGTGACAGTGTCAACACCCTCTAAATAATCAGCAGCAACCCCAGCAGCTCGATTGTGATTGGCCCCCATGGCAGAGGATGAGGTGGAACTCCTTTAGGAATGTTTTAGGTCAACACAGAGGTGCATTTAAAGTCCTTGAGTTAATTTAGTCCAGTGCAGTGAAAGATAGTCTAAAGACAGGCCTGAAAGTGGCTTAACCTCCTCTAACCTGAGGTCAGAGTCTGCACTCACACCTACAAATGGCTCTCTCCTCCCCAAAGTGTCTTTTCTCTAAGTGCAGCGATCCCTCGTTCCTCTGGGTTAATACGATCCAGGAACCACACGAGAATAACGAATTCCACGATAGAGCGAAAAACTATTTATCTTATTATTTACGGCAATCTAAACGTTTCTGACCCCCCCCCATACTGATATCAAACCACCTTTTATCTGTATTACCTTTTCCACTTTTGTGTCTCACGGAAGACTCACGGAACTCAGCCAATAGAATGCTCGTACGGTATCAGGTGACTACCTACTAAAATCCGTGATGAGGTGAAGTCGCGAGCGTTGATGTGCGAATGTGCGAGGGCGCACTGTAAACATAATTGTTATTTTCTTCCTAGTCAGTTTGTTTTTTCGTTGAATTGATACGACAGTGAATCAGCAAATGTCCAAGGTCCAAAAACATGTGAAATTAATTTGTACTTTTGGACTTTGGGTCAAAATATTTTCCCAAAGTTGGCAGATCTATTTATGCATGTGTGTGTGTGTGTGTGTGTGTGTGTGTGTGTGTGTGTGTGTGTGTCTGTGTGTCTGTGTGTGTGTGTGTGTCTGTCTGTGTGTGTGTGTGTGTGTGTGTGTGTGTGTGTGTGTCTGTGTGTGTGTGTGTGTGTGTGTGTGTGTGTGTGTGTCTGTGTGTGTGTGTGTGTGTGTGTGTGTGTGTGTGTGTGTGTGTGTGTGTGTGTTGTGTGTGTGTGTGTGTGTGTGTGTGTCTGTGTGTGTGTGTGTGTGTGTGTGTGTGTGTGTGTGTGTGTGTGTGTGTGTGTGTGTGTGTGTGTGTGTGTGTGTGTGTGTGTGTGTGTGTGTGTGTGTGTGTGTTCGTAGCTCCTGCTATGATGTAACTGTCTCTCTGGGAAACAGGCATATCCTCAGAACCCCCCCTCACCCCCACTCCACCCCCCAGTCTTCTCAGGGGTCACGTCAGAGGTCAGAGTTGAGGTGTCAGGAAGGTTGTTTCCGTGATGATAATTCTCCTGCTCAGACACTGGGGACATTTTTCACTCGGTGAGAATCGTACAAACACACACTGGTGCCTCCACTCAGCACGGGGGCGAGCACGGGGGCGAGGGGGCACACACATCTATCTGTCTCTGCTCTGCACTTTCTCTATTTGACCCGTCCTCCAGCTTCTCTTTCTTCCTCTCTTTCTTTTTCTCTCCAGCTTGTTCCCTCCTTTGCAGGAGTGAGGATGGGATGTCCTGTGGGCGCCATTAAAGTATCGTATTATCATTCTGATATTAGTCAAACTGATGTTGGAGCTGTCACAGTTCATAACTTATAGCATTTAGAGCGGCCATCAGAATATCACAGAAAAGCCTGAAGAGAATCTGCAGGGGACAAAATGCCTCCTCAGGCAGCCGTATTGGATGTTTGTGTCTCTGTTCGCAGCAGAGTGCCTAAAGGATTGTTCAGTAATACACTTGCTGACAGACCTGCTGAGATGACAGTCTGACACCCCTCCACAAGGACAAGGTCTCAACTGGAGCTATGGCACCAAAATGTTAGAAACAAAAGCCATAATAATGATCTACATAACAGATAAAATATCTACTACAAATATTTAACTTCTGGATTTAAAACTACAACTAATTGAAATGTTCAGTTCAGTGTAAATGGTGCACATGTGACCGACCACGACCACGAGAGCAGGGAGTTCCCTGTTTAAATGGAGCAGTCAGGTCAGGTAAGCTGAATATCTACCAACTCCGTTAAAGAGGCAGAAGAGCTCAGTGAAGGAAGACATTCACGTCAATCAGAGACCATAAACAAACTTGGGTGGAATATGATTGGCCTGGCATGATGATGGCTTTTTCCATGAACTTACTGCCTGAGGAAGTCATATGAAGCCACTCGAAAACAGACTACGGAGGGTTATCGGGAGAAATAAAACCTGGATCAGACCATCTTCAGAACACATTTCATAATCACCTGTTCTCAGGGCTGTCCTACTGACCGTTGTCCTGCTAACAAACCACATTTTGTTACTTCATCCCATAGTGCCGTGATCATTTTTCATTATTTTTATAACATTTTTTGTGGGAGGCTGGACTGTCCAGCACCGCAACATTTGCAAATTCTAGAAGCATTGAAGGTATCTTTGAAACCAGGGGGATGAAGGACCATTGAGACCAGCATATGGTACACCGAAAACCAGGTGTGTCAAGTGTGGTAAAGCCCAACTCTGAGGAACCTTTACTGGACAACATGAAGCATAAAACATAAAGTTTGGTATCCAGAACTATTTAAATAGAAGTGCATTCAAATAAATGAAGTCTTCCCCAATGTAGGCTATCAATGGTGGAGAAGCTCTGTGGAAACGGTGGTGAGCTAAGCTGTCCAGACACTGAAGCTGGCCTCAGAGAATGGAAGAAAGGCCACCGACCCTTTACTCTAATGGAGCTGGGACAACTGTAGTGGGAGGGGCTCATTCAGCCCGGTCAGGTTGTGCGTCCTATACTTCAAGGCTGCTGTCCTCTACCGGTGCTGATGGCCTCCACTCCCACATTCCCTGTCTGTCCAATAATGTTTCACTGACTCACCATGATTTAGAAGTGATATTTGCTGTCATACGATTTAACAATAAATCTTATACCTAAATTAACTGCTTCAGGGTTCGGAATGTGACGTGAAACCAGGAGACAACCATGACAGACGAACATTAGGGGGAAATGGACAGGGCAATTAAAGACAACAGTAGAAAGAGAGAATTTAAGTCATATGAGTTTATTGTGAAGGGCAAAGTGTATAAGACAGTTGTGAGGACAACCATGATGGACGGATTAGAGACAGTGGTG
>NC_090791.1:20452826-20465326 GCF_040054535.1 Antennarius striatus
GGAGGAAATTCACTCAGCAGAGGTAGAGATGTTAAAGTTACATTACAGTACTATAATATTTTATTTTATTATGTGTTTTTTTTATGTCCTATAATTGTTTCTCATAAGTCTAATAAGGAACATTACTTCAGTATTTACAGTAGTACTTTACATTTAAATGACCTCAAATGGAGATTGTACATTGAAATTTAATACATTTAATAAATTTATTAAATTAAACTTATGAACAACCTCTTGCAATTAATTATGTACATGTACAATTAATTATGTACAACTAACTATATATATATATATATATATATATATACATATATATATATATATATATATATATATATATATATATATATATATATATATATATATATATATATATATATATATATATATATATATATATAAGCAGCTGGATAGTACAGTGGTACAGTGGTTAAGTCAACTGACTTGAATGCAGGAGGGCGTGGTCTGGAATGCAGGAGGGCGTGGGCGTGGCTTCGAACCCCAGACATGGCGGGCACTATCCAGTGAGGGTCCTTAGGCAAGACCCTTAATGCTATACGAGCCTACCTCAAACATGAGTGAACACAATAATGACAGAGTCATACCGGCTCGGACGTCGCCCGGGTTAACAAGGTCCGCGTCAGATGCTAGGGAACCAGGGCAATCTGATGAGAAATGGGCTACTGGAACAAGACACACATGGACAAGGGCGGAGAATACGGAGTTGTTGGAATGCTACTACACAAGTAATCCCAGAGAGAGGGGATATATGGGGCGGATGTGGGACCAATGGATGCTTCGAAACCCACAATCAAGGCTAACAAAGAACCAGCTGTTAGCCCAGTGTTCCAACATCCGTAACCGAAAACTGCTGTCACAACTAGAGATCGATGAAATACTACAACAATGCTATGGCAAGGGGGAGCCAGGACGCCAGGTCAGCGGGGGGATATCACCCCCCCCCACAATCCATGATTGGGTACCAAGCCCCAAGAGACATAGACTGCCTCAATACAAGAGCTGCTGACCTGCGAAGGAAGATCGTGACCCAAATGGAAACCTGGAGCCTCCGACAAATACCGAAGCTAAGTTGTCAAGTACCTTCAGAAGATCTGCCAGAAGATGTGAATGCTGCAATAAGAACCCACAATAAGTTCCCACAGGGAACATAACTGAGACCAACAAGCTGATCCACAGTACAGCAACAGTAATCCTCGAGATGCTGGGATACAAGATCAACACAGGGCATTACAAATAATACCCTCCATGGAAGAGACGGTTAGAGGCCAAGATAAAGGCGACACGGAGAGAAGTCAGCCAGCTAGCCGAGCTACAGAAGGGGAACATGGTGAATAAAGGGGCACCCAGGAAATACAGCAAGCTCTCCATACCTGAAGCACTCGAAACTGCCAAACAGAGACTAACAGCTCTGGCTACCCGACTGAAGCGATACACCAAGGAGATTGAGGCCAGGAGAATAAACAAGACCTTCTCCACTCAACCAGCAAAGGTGTACTCTCAGTGGCAGGGAAATAGCACCCGGCCAGACCCACCAAGAGCTGAGGTGGAGAAATACTGGAAGGGCATATGGGAAAGAGTAGCATCACACAACACCGATGCCCAGTGGCTAGTGGACCTAAGGACTGACCACAGCTGCCTCCCAGAACAAGAACCAGTAACCATCTCAATGGCAGACATCCAAGAAAGAGTGTCAAAGATGAAGAGTTGGTCAGCACCGGGCCCCGATATGATCCATACATACTGGCTAAAGAAGCTGACAGCACTCCACGAGCGTCTAGCAGCACAGATGAACCAGCTGCTAAGGGATGGGACGCATCCAGAATGGTTGACTGAAGGCAGGACAGTCCTGATCATGAAAGACCCACAGAAGGAATCTACCCCATCCAACTACCGGCCAATAACCTGTCTCAGTACAACATGGAAGCTCCTGTCAGGCATCATGGCAGCTAAGATGAGTAGGCACATGGATCAATACATGAGTGGGACACAGAAAGGAGTTGGTAGTAACACCAGGGGAGCCAAGCACCAGCTACTGGTGGACAGAGCAGTACACAGAGACTGTAAGAATAGGCAGACCAACTTGTGCACCGCCTGGATTGACTACCAGAAAGCCTACGACTCAATGCCACACACGTGGATACTGGAATGTCTGGAACTGTATAAGATCAACAGGACACTAAGAGCCTTCATCAAGAACTCAATGGGGAAGTGGAAGACAACCCTGGAGACTAACTCCAAGCCAATTGCCCAAGTTAACATCAAGTGCGGCATATACCAAGGGGATGCACTATCACCACTGCTGCTCTGCATAGGCCTGAACCCCCTCAGTCACATCATCACAAAGAGTGGCTACGGATACCGATTCCGAAGCGGGACAACAATCAGCCATCTCCTCTACATGGATGACATCAAGCTGTATGCCAGGAATGAGCGAGAAATTGACTCACTGATCCACACCACCAGGATCTACAGCGACGACATAGGGATGTCATTCGGATTAGACAAATGTGGCCGGATGGTATCAAGAAGAGGCAAGATGATCAGAACTGAAGGGGTCAACCTACCAGGGGGCAGGATAGAAGACATCAAGGACAGCTACAAATACCTTGGAATCCCACAGCCTAATGGCAACCATGAGGAGGCCGCAAGGAAGTCATCCACAGCTAAATACCTCCAGAGAGTAAGGCAAGTCCTGAGAAGTCAGCTGAATGGCAAGAACAAGGTCTGAGCCATCAACATGTATGCACTGCCGGTCATCAGATACCCCGCTGGGATCATAAGCTGGCCAAAGGAGGAGATAGAAGCCACAGATATCAAGACTAGAAAGCTCCTCACCATGCATGGAGGGTTTCACCCCAAGTCCAGCATCCTGAGGCTGTACACTAAGCGGAAAGAGGGAGGCCGAGGACTAGTGAGCATCAGGGCCACTGTCCAGGATGAGACATCAAAAATCCAAGAGTACATCAGGACGATGGCCCCAACAGATGAACTGCTCAGTGAATGCCTTAGACAGCAGAAACCTGAGGAGGAAGAGGAGGAGGAGGAGGAGACAACATGGAGGGACAAGCCCCTACACGGCATGTACCACCGTCAGATAGAGGAAGTGGCTGATATCAAGAAGACCTACCAATGGCTGAATAAAGCTGGACTGACAGACAGCACAGAGGCACTGATCATGGCAGCACAAGAACAGGCCCTAAGTACAAGGGCAATAGAGGCCAATATCTACCACAGTAGATCTGACCCAAGGTGCAGGCTATGTAAAGAAGCCCCAGAGTCAGTCCAGCATGTGGTAGCAGGGTGTAAGATGCTCGCCAGCTCAGCATACATGGAAAGGCACAACCAAGTAGCTGTGATAGTGTACAGGAACATCTGTACCCGGTATGGACTAGAAGTACCCAAATCCCAATGGGACATACCACCGAAGGTGGTTGAGAACGGCAAGGCTAAGATCCTGTGGGACTTCAGCTTCCAGACCGACAAACAGCTACTGGCTAACAAACCAGACATAGTGGTGATGGACAAAGAGCAGAAGAGAGCAGTGGTGATAGATGTGGAGATTCCAGCTGACGCCAACATCAGGAAGAAGGAACACGAAAAGATTGAGAAATATCAAGGGTTGAAAGAACAGCTGGAACAGATGTGGAAGGTTAAGGTTAATGTGGTCCCCGTGGTAGTAGGAGCACTTGGGGCAGTGACCCCCAAACTGGAAGAGTGGCTCCAGCAGATTCCTGGAACAACATCTGAAGCCTCAGTCCAGAAGAGTGCAGTCCTAGGAACAGCTAAGATACTGCGCAGAAACCTCAGACTCCCAGGCCTCTGGTAGAGGACCCGAGCTGGAGGATGACACACAGATACCACCCCACAAGGGTGAGAGGGACATTTATTTATATATATTTATATATATATTTATATATATATAGATATATTTATATATATATATATATATATATATAAATATATATAAATAAATGTCCCCTCTATATATATATATATATATATATATATTTATATATATTTATATATATATTTATATATATATGTGAAGTTGCATATTTTTGGTAACTTTGGTGGAGGTACGTGTGCTACAGTGAAATAAGTAAACCCTTTAAAAATTGTGTAGATCGTGTGTGTGTGTGTGTGTGTGTGTGTGTGTGTGTGTGTGTGTGTGAGTGTGAGTGTGTGTTAATAGGTTGAGGTATCATGGTGTTACTGGTATTAGCAGGAATAATTGAGTTGCTCAACAGACCGAGGACCAATCAGCTCCCTTTGTGTAATCTGGCAGTAAGGGTGAGATCAATCTGTAGACACTACACTCACACACACACACACACACACACACACACACACACACACACACACACACACACACACACACACACACACACACACACACACACACACACTGATACATCAGGGTTAAACTGGTACACCTCCTTTCTCAGTAAAAGGTCACTGGTAAAAACCTCATCTGTTTCACATGCATCAACACACACACACACACACACACACACACACACACACACACACACACACACACACACACACACACACACACACACGTCTGTTGTTATTTTTATACTTCATATCTCTGCCTGATGTTCCTCGGGCATATTCTGTACTAAACACTTAAAACTCCAGTAACCATCTGTGTTTGTGTGTGTGTGTGTGTGTGTGTGTGTGTGTGTGTGTGTGTGTGTGTGTGTGTGTGTGTGTGTGTGTGTGTGTGTGTGTGTGTGTGTGTGTGTTTATGTCCATGCAGCACCAGATGTGTCTGTTCTAGTAAATACATACCAAAATCCAGAGGAGAAATACGGAGATGAAGAGGAAGAAGACGAGGAGGCAGGGATGGAGTCATTTCAGGAAGGGGATGAGCTCAGCTGTGTCCTCCACTCATTTTCAATCTCAACCTAATTAATTGGGCAGAATTAATCTCACAGTCGGCGTACACACACACACACACACACACACACACACACACACACACACACACACACACACACACACACACACACACACACACACACACACACACACAACACACACACACACACACACACACACACACACACCATTTTCCCTTCTAAACCTGAACACAACCATGTGAATGAGGACCCACACACACCCTGCTGTGTGCCCAGTGGCAGGCGGCACAGTCAGACATGAAATACTGTCCACCAGCATCATCCATCTGCTTCCCTCCCTCCCTCCCTCCCTCCCTCCCTCCCTCCCTCCCTCCCTCCCTCCCTCCCTCCCTCCATCTCTTCCCTACTTTCATCACCATTCCTACCAATCCCTCCTCATGTGCACCCCTCCCTCCCTCTTACCCCCTCCCTCCTTCATTCTTACCCCTTTTCTCCTGCTTTCCATCCTCGACATCTATTTCCACATAAACCTACAGTTTAACCAACTCAGACCGAACTCCAGGTCCTCCAGGAAAGTCACGTTGGACTAAGTCGAACCCTAAACCCAATTACTAGTGGATTATTATTGACATTTAAATAATAAATTCATCGGAAAAAAACAATAAAAACTAGTTTAGTTTTTCTTACCAAGAATCCACACCAACTCTACATCAAGCTCGTTACGCCACAGCTGAAGGCTAGCTTCTGTTCTGCTGACAGTAAATAATGTTCCCAGTGGGGGGGTGCGGTGGGTGGCTCTGTCGGGTCACAGTTAGAAGGTTTGAGGTTTGAATCCTTTCTGTGTGGGGTTTGTATGTTCTCCTCGTGTCTACATGGGTGCCATCTGGGTTCTCCGGCTTCCACCCAACCTCTGGTCACATCAAAATTGTCCATAGGTGTGAGCGAGACTGGTTGTCTGGTGTCTCATCTGGGGTGTACCCCACCTGCTGGGATTGGCACCACCGGACCCGTGACCTACAAGGCAGATTAGCAGCTATAGACGAGATGATTGCGATCCTCTCGTCTACGAGGAAACGGCTGGATGGATTGTGTTGGGGTTCTCTGTCTGTTAAAGGGCTTTGAAATGTCTGATGCTGTGATGAAGCACTATACAAGTAAAGGTTGATTGTATAGAGGCAGGGATGGATCTCTGAGAACTCATTGGTTATTTTAGCCCACTATGATCGTATTATCATAACCATACAAGCTTTAAAGACTAAAAATTAAATTCAACATGAATTGGGATCTGCATCAGGAAGCTCTTCACAAAGAAGTTGCAAACAACTAAAGCAACAGTTGGTGTTCAAATCCAAAGAATCTCAGCAATGTGTTCCTGTCATCAGCCTGTGTTTGATCTGTGCTGGGGTGTCAACATGGCTGCAGTTTGTGATGGACTCTAGCATGTTGGAGAACAGATTAACCCTGTTTACCCTGTGCTGTACAGATGGCCTCAGAGTCCACCTCTGAGGTCTCAGAGGTGGACTCGTCCATCACCCAAGCTGAAGTCACCGAGGTGGTCACCAAACTCCTCAGTGGCAAATCACCGGGGGTGGATGAGATTCACCCTGAGTACCTCAAGTCTCTGGATGTGGAGGGACTGTCATGGTGGACACGTCTCTGTAACATCGCATGGCAGTCAGGGACAGTACCTCTGGATTGGCAGACCGGGGCGGTGGTCCCTCTTTTCAAAAAGGGGGACCGGAGGGTGATGTTCTGGATCTGTGTGATAAATGTTATTGAAGGAGACACGTCAGGACAGACATCAGATGGAGTCCGTCCTGAGGGCCCCTGAGGGCCCCTGGAACAGGGCGGGGCCCCTGTGGTCAGATGGACAGGTCTGCTGGAGGCTCCAGTCCGTCTGTGGAGATGAATCCCCCCCAGTCAGTGGAATCCCCTCCTGCTGGATGTGGACCCCCGGTACCGAGGACCCCTCACGACCAACGCTGTCCGGTTCAAACAGGGCAGCCCTCTGCTGCCCCCTGGTGGCAGCCTGCCCCCCTCTGGAACACACATGTCAAGGTCAAGGCCCGCGTGACAGGTTGACCTCAGGAATGAGTGTGTGTGTGTGTGTGTGTGTGTGTGTGTGTGTGTGTGTGTGTGTGTGTGTGTGTGTGTGTGTGTGTGTGTGTGTGTGTGTGTGTGTGTGTGTCTCTGTGTGGCTCCGCGGTGCACTAGCCCGGAGTGTCCCCCTCCTGACCCCCTAAGCCAGCCGGGCTTGGCTCCAGCTTCCTGTGACCCACGACAGCGGATGAAGCGTCATGACGACGGATGGATGGATGTTTATCAGCAGTCAGAGTGAATTTAGCCACCCCCCTCCTCAAAACCGGGGTGGGGGGGGCTTAAGCCAGGTGGGGGCCAGAGTGTATGTTCGGAGAGGTCAAAGGTCACCTGTGTGTCTTCTACTGAGTCAGTACGTTTCACCCCCGCAGTGCCCCAGCTGTTCCTCCAAGCTGCTCAGACGCCTCAGTGTTGGCAGCACACACCTGTGTGAACAGGTGTTCTCTCTGGTGAACCAAACAGCGCAGGAGCGTCTGACTGAAACACCTTCACTCCATCCTGAGGGGTTCCTCGGCTCAGAGCCTGACCCCTGAATGACCCCTGACCCCTGAATGGACCCTGACCCCAAACGTTCATGAACTTGTGCTGAAGATGAGACTCCATCAAACATCAGCTCAGCCTCAGTCAAGGGAGCCTCACGCAGCAGGAGCGGATTTTCAGTTTGAAATTCAGTTACATTTTTGAATGTGTTTCACAAGACGTGACGTCGCCTTGAAGGAAGTAGTTGTGTCTGTGTGCCGTAGATTTCTGTATGTTATTGATTTATTCAGATTTATTTCAGTTGAATGGACTCAGGGAAAATTGCAAATAGGAGCCATGAGAAAGGATAGAACGGATTACATTTTTTTAAACTATTTGAAGCAATGATTGGTCGGATTGTAGAGCAACACAATCATTTTTTAATCTTTTCATTTTTTTTCCACAGTAATGCATTATTATTATTGCACAGGTGTGATTGACACGGATCAATGGATCATCAGCGGCCGACTCTGACTGTTGTTGTTGATGATCTTAAAAACTGGTGGAGCGTTCCTTGGAAGTGTTTTCTTCTTTTTCTCCTCAAGGATTAATTTATAAGAATTAAAGTCTAACCAAAAAATAATCTGGATTAGAAATAAAACACAGGGGATTCACAAGTGACAACATCAGTCAGATCCTGTGGTTCTGTCTGACGTCACAGCAAACTAAAAGTTTGAAAGGATAGTTAGCTGAGCTAAAAGGGTACTTAGCTGAGCTAAAAGGGTAGTTAGCTGAGCTAACTACCCTTGACTTACCCGATTTGTCCCTTGAAGTCCATTTTGATGAAATCGATGAAGTTGAAGTTGGAAATGTCAGAAATACGCAAGTGGAAATGCGGAACCGCAAATCGCAACCGGAAATCGCAAAGTTCTCATGGACCAATCAGAATCCTTTATTGATTTGCCAAACATTCATACATGTATGTGTGGATTCCAGTTCCTAAACTTTCAGGCTTGAGTTTTGGCCACTCTTGCGGACGGAGCTTTCATTAGGAAATTCACCAGTGGAAATATTCAAATTAGTTTACGTTGTTGTTGTTGTTTGTTGGTCCATGAGATCTGCTGAGCTTCTAGTCCAGGTTCCTCATCTGGTATCTGGGTTTGTCTGATGGCTTCTTCAGCGCTGAAGATGGTTCTGTGGAGAAAGATACTGCTTGGAGATGGAGGGACGCGGGTTCAAATCCAGGGCATGACATCTGTTTTATGTCATAATAAAATACGTATGTACAGCTCTACTATCTACCATTAAGACTCACTCATGATTCTTTGGATCATTTTAATCCAGATTAGTTTACAGTAAACTTTTGCTCCTTATAATTTAATCCGTGAGGATGTTAGAACCTGTCCAGGGCACACATGTCAAAGTCAAGGCCCGCGGGTCACATGTGGCCCGTGATGAATTATTTATGGCCCACCGGATGGTTTTTAATTACCATTAGAACCGGCCCACAGGCCCCATCGGCCCACTGGTGTTTTGCATGCACCAAAACTACATTCCCCACAATGCAACGGTAGCAGAAGTCAGGGAGGTAATGTCATGGTTCTGTTCTTTTTGTATTCTAGGCAGGTCTGTTTTTGTTGTAGCTGGTTTTCTCCCGTCAGGTCATGCTGGCAGGGGGTGTGTCTGGCGCCCAGCGGCTGACGAGGAACACCAGTTCCCACTCGGCTCATCAGCCTCTGCTCAAAAGGCCGGGTCCTCCCCTGAGAGGGTTCCAGATAATTCTGTCCTGTTTCAGTGATGTTAGTGTTCCTAGTTGTCTCTGCTGCTTGTCCTTCCTCATAGTTTATAGATTTTTGTCATGTTTTTGCTCTGCTCTTTTTGGTTCCCTTTGCTCACTTGTGTTTTCAGCCTGAGCATTAAACTGTTGATTTTTGAACTTTTTGTGTCAGTGTCTGCTCCTTGGGGTCCAGATTTGACCAATCCCTAACAGATAAAAGATGAGACACCATCAGACATCAGCTCAGCCTCAGACAAGGGAGCATCACAGGGCAGTAACGTATTTTCAGTTTTAAATTCAGTTAAATTTTTACATTTGTTTTTACAAGACCTGACCTGAAGTATTGTTTTGTCTGTGTGCCATAGATTTCTGTATTTTATTCATTTATGAAGATTCATTTCAGTTGAATGGACTCAGGGAAAATTGCAGATAAGAGCCATGAGAAAGGATAGAACTGATTCGACTTTTTAAAAATTTCACTATTTGAAAGCAGTGATTGGTAGGATCTCAGGGCGGCACAATATTTTTTTTGCACCATAATGCATTATTATTGTGCTTCTACAATATTATTGTTCATGCAGTAATGCATGCACAATAATGTATTTTCAGTTTATAATGCATGTGATTTCATTCATGCATTTATCTTGGTATGAAGGAAATTTTTTTTTTTGAAGGACATTTACGTTTCTGCTGTTTGCCTGTTGAAAATGTTTCCCCTTGAAGTTACTGACAGCCATAAGAAAGTATTGCTTTATTGATTTAATCATTAAATAAGAACCACTGTGTGAGCTCTTGGTTCAATGGGCTGTGTTCATTTCAATGTGTTTTAAGAAACATTGAACCAGTCCGGCCCACAGCTCGTAGAAAATTTGTTTTATTGGCCCTCAATGACCTCCGGTTGACTCCCCCCCCCCCCCCCCCGAGGAAACCGTAGGGGATGGGTGCAGTGTGGACTGGGTGGCAATCGTCAGCATGGGGCCCGCCGACCCAATCCCCAGACAAAGAGTCTAGCTCTGGGGACATGGAATGTCACCTCGCTGGGGGGAAAGGAGCCAGAGCTTGTGAGGGAGGTAAAGAGGTACCGACTAGATATAGTTGGGTTCACCTCCACCCACAGCCTGGGCTCTGGAACCCAAACCCTTGAGAGGGGCTGGACTCTCCACTTTTCTGGTGTTGCCCAAGGTGAGAGGCGGGGGGCTGGTGTGTGCTTGCTTGTAGCCCCACAGCTCAGCCGTCACATGTTGGAGTTCACCCCGGTGAACGAGAGGGTCGCACCAATGTGCCCTAGGGTTGGGGACAGGTGTGTCACTGTTGTTTTGGCCTACGGGCCAAACAGCAGTGTGGAATACCCGGCATTCTTGGAGTCCCTGGGGGGGGTACTGAATAGTGCTCCGACTGGGGACTCCATTGTTCTCCTTGGGGACTTCAACGCTCACGTGGGCAATGACAGTGAGACCTGTAGGGGGTGATTGGGATGAACGGCCTCCCCGATCTGAACACGAGTGGTGTTCTGTTAGTGGACTTCTGTGCTGGTCACAGTTTGTCCATAGCGAACACCTTGTTCAACCACAGGGATGTCCATCAGTGCACATGGCACCAGGACACCCTAGGCCAGAGGTCGATGATCGACTCCATTGTCGTATCATCAGACCTCCGACCGCGTGTGTTGGACACTCAGGTGAAGAGAGGGGCGGAGCTGTCAACCGATCACCACCTGGTGGTGAGTTGGATCCACTGGCTGAGCGGGGGACTGGACAGACTCAGCAGACCCAAACATGTTTTGAGAGTCTGTTGGGAACGTCTGGTAGAACCCTCTGTCAGTGAGGTCTTCAACTCCCACCTCTGGGAGACCTTCTCCCAGATCCCGCAGGAGGCTGGGGACATTGAGTCAGAGTGGACCATGTTCTCCACCTCCATTGTTGAAGCGGCTGGTCGGAGCTGTGGTGTCAAGGTCTATAGTGCTTGTCGCGGCAGTAACCCCCGAACCTGGTGGTGGACACCGGAAGTAAGGGATGCCGTCAAGCTGAAGAAAGAGTCCTATCAAACCTTGTAGAGAGTCTTTGCGGCAAGTGGAGGACTTTAAATATCTTGGGGTCTTGTTGACGAGTGAGGGAAGGATGGAACGTGAGACTGACAGACGGATCAGTGCAGCTTCTGCAGTGATGCAGTCGCTGTAGGTCTGTGGTGGTGAAGAAGGAGCTGAGTCGTAGGACGAAGCTCTGGATTTACCGGTCAATCTACGTTCCTACTCTCACCTATGGTCAGGAGCTTTGGGTCGTGACCCAAAGGACAAGATCCCGGATACAAGCGGCTGAAATGACTTTCCTCCATAGAGTGGGGGGCGCACCCTTAGAGATAGTGTGAGGAGCTCAGTCACCAGGGAGGAGCTCGGAGTAGAGCTGCTGCTCCTCCACCTCGAGCGGAGCCAGCTGAGGTGGCTCGGGCATCTGTTCAGGATGCCTCCTGGACACTGAATTTGAATGCTCAGAGGTCTGTCATGAGATCCTGTGGTTCCATTTGTCCTCCATCATCACCTCAGGTTGTTTCATGGTTGTCTGGAGACAACAGCTGAAGCGTCCTGCTCTTCCTAATCTTCACCATCCTGCTCAGTCTTCAGCCAACACACCCCCACCATTTCCCACCACTGCTCCAGTCTCTCCCTCTGCTTCGCCTTCAAGCCTTGTCTGCCATCCAATCAGCTGTGAGTCTGCTCATTCTGGACACACATATCATTTGTTTCTCATTTGTTACCTGAATATTTAAACCACCTTGTTTGCACTTCTACTCCTGTTTGTTGTTCGAGCTCCTGCTTGTTCTGAATGTTTTTTGACTTTTTGGATGTTGATCTGTGTGTTTCCTGGTTTTTCTTCAGTCCTACATCTCTGTACTTCTGGACTTGGGTGATTCTAGATTAAACCCTCTGCTTTGACTGAATCTTGACTCTGCCCTATAGGTCTGCATGTGGGTCTTCCAGTTGCATGACAATGATAATGAAAAGACAGTTGCTTACATCTGAAAGGATGCTATTTCTTGGTAGCCTTTCACAAGACACGTATCCTACAGAGCATTTCTGAGAGGCTTTGAATTTCAGCTCCTATATGCTGCAGCTGTATGCTGCTTTTGAAGAGTACACAAATATCCTGTAGGATGAACAACCTGATCAACCTACAACCCCAGTGTATTTCCTTTCCCACCCAACCGGTCAAGGCAGATGGCCGCCCAAAAGAGTCCTGCCTGGAGTTTCTTCCTCAATGAGGGATTTTTTCCCCGCCCCTGTTGTT